>NC_056746.1:867981941-868141941 GCF_019279795.1 Protopterus annectens | reverse complement strand
ACAGCAGTACTACCAGCATGCTCAGCTTTGTAACTTATATACCTCTCATTCTGAGTAGGGATCTATCAGATCTTGTTAAAGCACATATTAGCATGCATGTTTAGCAGTGCATTTGTAAATAATCTAATTATTATGTATTGTTTTATTGACATTTTGTAAGAGTATAGCTTTATATTCAGTTATTCTGGTTATACTGGTAAGTTTTCCATTACTAACCTATTTTTTTCAGTACTGGGAACAGACTCACATTAATATGTTATATCTAAAAGTCTCAAGAGCTCCTTAAAAAGAGAAAAGTTAGAGCAACATTACCGCCATCGTTATACAGAAATAAACACACAACCAATTTAAGTGTAATTATTCTGCTTAACTCAATCCAGACGTAATGATGAGGAAGAAAAAGGAAAGTACAAAGAAGCATTTGGTATTTCTTACATAGCAGAGTTAAATGGCATCAGTTCAGTGTATGTAAATATACAGAAGTAATACAATTAGTAAGGGATATAACTAGGAAATGGTCACATTTTATCAGCTTCACATAATTTAAGAGCTCTTGGACATGAAATATTGATGTGGAAGTATTTCGAAGATATAAAGAAACATACTTTTCTCTCCAGCCAGAGAAGCAATTATGTTAAGATTACATTTAAGCACAGAAAGCTACAGTTAATAATTAGCGCATGTATAAGTACAGAGATAACTTTCTATGGGTGGCTATATATGTCTGTTTGTAGAACAAAGGCATGTGCAAACTGGAAAACTGTTACATTAATCTGTTGTCATCTCAGCTCTCCCTAATGGTCACTGTGCATGTTTTCTTAACATTTTTATATATTGTGTACTGGTATGTAACTATGACCTACAGATATGCCCTGAAGAAATGAGGCAGTTGTAGAGATTCCACTGGGAATTGCAGGATAATCAAACTATTCAAGGAGTTTTATTATGTATTCCCAGCAAAGTATTCTGTGCAAGAAGCAATGTGTTAATTTACTGTTTTATAGATGTCTGATTCCCTAAACACCAAACCTCCTGTATGTACCCTGTATACTTGTATAACCTCTCTCATGTTGTCTGTATTGCAACTGAAAATGCACTTAGCAGAATTTAACAGAGTTGCTGCAGAATTTATTGAGAATAATATTACCTCAGAATCAGAAAGCCAGTACCATACTTATTGACAGTGGCTAACTGTCCTGTATCCCATGGAGTACTGCTAGCATACAAGTGTTTTCACTTTATGTATTTTAATTTTCTATTTTTAATTAAGGTCTTAATTAAAAATGTTTCCCTCTAATTATGTGCTGAGAAAAGGGCAAAGATAAAAACAGGACATGACAAGAGTCTAACAAAGGAGATGGGCCACAGACTGTACTTAGCCCCAGGAGAACAACAGCAGAACCATCTCATCTCCTCTTCAAAAAACACTTAACAAGCACTGCAAGCTACTGAATCAGCAAGTGCTCTTCTGATGTCAGTGAGGGACAAACATGGCATCCAGCAGTCAGAGAAATTAGAAGCAATGAAGTCAACAGATTCAGTCTGATAGAATCTACTGCATTTCAAGAACAGTTATAAGGAAAATGGGTGGAGAGGGAGCTATTGTTAAGGAAGAGCGGTCTTTAATTCTTGGCTTGCAGAAGCTTCAGTGTCAGCAGGATCTTCGGATTATATACTGACTGCATCTTATTTATGATGCAGAACTTAAATCAGCTTGTAAGGAAACAACAACAAAGGAGTATTATTTTATTTTTCTTGGCAAGCAAAGAGTCATTATTTTTTCGCATCTGTGTGGCTGATAATCAAATTCCAATTGGCTATTCATAAAGTAGTTGTGTAATTACAGTATCCCCCCCCCCCCACTCTCATTCTCACCCTCTTTCTCTCTTCAGAGCTTATTGTCTTACACCACAACTGCCAATTAATGTTAGAAAGAACATGAAATGGAAGAGAAATTACAGCAATTTATCAACCGAAATTATAGGTGTAGACACATGTCACCACTAGAAGCAGTTTCTATCAAAATGGAAGTATTTGGAGACTTAGCTCAAATTTCTGATTATTCAAATCCACCCCCAAACACACACACACACACACACACACACACACACACACACACACACACACACACACACATCTTTTTTAATGCAAGTTTTAATTGTTGAATTGCTAGCATAATCCAAATGATAGTCTAAAATTCAGGAAAAGGATTTTTGGATTTTTTGCAGTATTAAACAACTTTAATTTTTGTGCATTTTAGAAGCAGGTACTGTGGAAAGCAATGTCATTTTAAGAAAAAGCTTCTAAACCCCCAAAGTAAAGAAAACTGCGTTTTTTATAAAAATACCTCATTCTTTTATTAAATTCAACATCCAGACATATATTTCTGAATGAGGGTCTGTCTGGAGTTTGTTTTGCTAGACAAGCACATGAAAGAAAGAACTATATTCTCTTGCATTAAAAATATTCCTTTCCGCACACACACACACACACACACACACACACACACACACACACACACACACACACACACACACACACACACACACTTCTAAATTAATATATGTTGCTCCTACTAAATTAATAAGAACAAATTTAGGAATTTAAGTGCTAAAGCGGTATCACCTGAGACTCACTTTTATAATCATGACCCTGACAAATACAGCTGAATTGAGTTTCAGCAGCACTGTCAAAAAAGAGATATGACAAAGGCATGACTACTCAGAATATGTATACAGGAAGGAGAAGTACACTTGTGAGTGTATAGTATTGGTTACAAATCTTAAAACAAGAGGGGATTTGGCTATTGTGGAAGAAAAGCTGGAGAGTCTCTCACACACACACACACACACACACACACACACACACACACACACACACACACACACACACACACACACACACACACACTAATGTCTGATGCAACAAACAGAGTGCTTATGGACTTTGTAAGAACAGTTTTATGTGAGAAAGCTATAAATCCCATGTTCTGCTTTCAGAGTTGTTTGCCTCTGTACCATTTATGTAGCATCTACCCAAGAAACAGACTGAAAGAAGATAAAGTCAAGAAGGAGGTGTTATTTGTATTTTCTGTGAATGACATCAAACAGTTCAAATCAATATTGCAAAAGCTGAACATGTCCTTCAGTTCATGTGCACCTTTAAAAACTGCAGTGCCTTGGTCCTTAAACATATACAATGAATTTGCAGCACCTCTCAGGGGGAAATTGCCATAGTTTTAACTTCCTGGTAAGCATGTTCCTAGTTATAGGAACAGTGCAGTAATACATTTCCTTGCAGTTATCAATTACCTTGTTGCATCAGCATGTTAAACAACTCTCTTCTATTCAGCAGCTTTGAATGACAGTCATCTTTTAATCAGGTATAGATTTTCTAAAAAGACATGATCGTCTCACATTGCATGTTCATGCCATCCCCCAAGCTGTAGCCATCTTTTCAGTGCAACATAGTTTGTATCGTGTGATGGTAATGCATTTGTTAGGAACATAAGAACAATTTGGTTTTGGCATTGTGGCTTTATGCACTCTGGAATGTGCATTAAAATCTTATAATGCATGCCCTGTGTTAGCTTGCTGCCTTTATAAATGTTCTATTTAAATAATACAGTTTTGGTTTCTGATACAAATAGCTTCCCATTTTTTAGTATTTATTTATTTTGTTTGACATTTGTTGACTGGGTTAGTCCGACTGATCCAAAGCCCTTTTTTCGGCGGAGGCCTGGGGAGAAAAGTTCCACATAAGTAGTACAGGCATACATAACAATAAAATCAATGATACATGCAGAAAAGTAAACTCAAAGATACAGTATGATATAAAAGAATTTCATAATAATGAAATATATTATTTACACATCAGAGATTATATACACATATCAATGATTCAAACAGTACAGTCAGTGTAACTCAGCATCAGGTACATCTTCAAGGAATATCACTCAAGGAAGAAGAATTGCTGGCATTTACTTAACTCAGGTAGATCTTAAAAAAGTGTGAGTTGTAGGTTTCACGAGACTAGTTAACTTAGGTAGATTTCAGATGTGTCTGTTTTGTAGGTCTCACGAGACAAAAAGCAAAAAGTCAATTTGCATTGAAGAGTAGAGTAGCGGGTAGAACAGCCATGGAGGATAGTTGCAGTGACAGATCCATCTACTGTGTAGAAAGATTTTGGTAGTGGTCTTAAATTTTTGAGGGTGATTAATAATTATAATATCCAGAGGAAGTTTATTCCAAGATAGGGCAGGGGAATAGCCGTATAGGTTTTGTCCTATTTTGCTTTTCGGTTTGTAGATTTGGAGGAGGTTTTGGTCTGAGCTCAGAAAGAGCTTAGAGGAGTGTAGAGAGAGAGATAGATGAGTGAGGTAATGTCAGGACAGAAGGAGAGAAGGTACAGAATCAAATGTGAGATCTGAAACTGAGGGAGAAGCAGTTGATGAGGAAATTCCAACCAGTTAAGAGTTTTAAGAACCAGACAGTGGTGAGAGTAGTAGGTTTGTTCTGCAGCAAATCTTGCAATTTTATTGTATGTGGATTCTAATTTTGATAGGAGAGTGGTCTGAAGATTAATGAGCTTTGTGAGCCAAAGAATAGGATTTGAAGAAGGTATGCTTGGGATAGGGGGTTTTATCTCTTTTGGACAGAAATGTTTTGTTTCTATAAAGAAGTCCAAGTTTTTGGTGGGTTTTCTTAATGTTTTTGAAACCATACAGGTCAAATTTAAGTTGGTCATTTATGATGACCCTCAGAAGTTTGGTGTGCAACTCAACTGTGATAGGTGTATTATTAAGGAAAGAGTCTGAGAAGGATGATTTAAGATGGTTCAAAATTTTGGCAATAAAAAGCAAAAGTTTATTTTTTTTAGGATTTAGAATTAGTTGATTCTTGTAGAACCAGTTTTCAATTGATAAGAATGATTTTTGTATGATAGTATTTAGGTCAGAGAGGGAATCTGCTATGGTCATGACTGTGGAGTCATCTGCATATTGAACAAGTGATGACTGTGGACAGGATGTGAACAGTTGGTTGGTAAAGATATTAAAAAGTAATGGGCCAAGGATAGATCCTTGAGGTACACCCATCTTGACAGGTAGTGCTGGAGATGTTGTAGCCATTTAACAGTCTGTGACGTGACTAGTAAACCAGGAAATATTAGAAGTGGATAGCTTTCCTTCAGAGAGTTTGGCTAGCAGCAGGGCGTGGAAGACAGTATTGAATGCTTTTGAGAGATCAAGAAATAGGCTAGAGACAAGTTTGTTATTGTCTCTGGCTTGTGATATAGTGTCTATGAAGGATATGAGGGCAGTGAAGGTACTAGGTTTTGGGCAAAATCCATGTGTGGTGGTAAGTAAGTTTTCTAGTGTGAGGCAGTGAAGGATTTTTTTCTGAACACATTTTTTTAATATTTTAGAAAGAGGGGATAGAATAGTGATTGGTCTGACATTGGCAAGTTCAGAGGAGTTGCCACACTTGTGAATGGGTAAAGCATAGAATTGTTTCCAGATTGTGGGAACTTTTGCTTCAGTAATGGCATGGTTGATAAGTATAGAGATGGAAAGGTAAATGAGTTTGCTGCTTTCTGAAGAAAGAGCGGGAGAGGGGATTATCAACAGAGAGGGAGCAGGGTTTTAGCTTAAGAAGCAAGAATGTAATGTAGTTGGTAGATACTGTTTTCATAGACAAGGCCTGAGAGGAATTTGAGATTGTGGGAGGGTCAGAAGAGATGTTAACATCAGTGCTGGAGTTGGTTTGGAGTGATAGTTTGCTGATGGTGTCGATGAAGTAAGAATTGAAGGTGGATGCTATTGCTTGGGGAGTGTTGTTAGGACATGGACTGGGAGATGAGGGGTTACCCAGGTGCCAGAATTTCTTTGGGTTGGATGAGTGTGAGGATGGAGGATTATTATAGAAGTTCTTCTTGTCATTGTAGATATATATTTTAGTAAGGTTGTGTAGTTCTTTATAATGCTGGAGGTGGAAGGGGGATTTTGTTTTGAACCAGCATCTCCAAACCTTATCTCTTTTTTTGCATTAAGGTACGGGTGGTCAGATTAAGCCAGGGGCATATGATAGACTTGACCCTAACAAGGGGGTGAGGGAGTTGAGCATGTTAATTAATATGGAATTGAATTTAAGTACTACATCGTCAAGAGGTAAATGCTTAAGGAAGGACCCGTTTATGGCAGAGATATGGTTATTGAAGGTATCGGAGTTGAAACTGGAGAGTTTGTGACATTCAATGAATTTCTGTGGTCTGGTATAGTGAGGAGAGAATCTGAGAACTTTGATGTGGCAGTGATTTCTGAGAGAGTCAGGCAATGTTTCAGGGAAGTGATATTTCTGTGGATTGGAGACAAGCATCTAGTCAAGAAATGTCAAGTATCCAGTCAAGAAGAAAAATTAAGTTCATTTGTTTGTTGGAGTGTAGGAGTGGAAATTAGTTGGGAGAAGCCATGCAAATTAATACATGAGCTAGGACTATCTGAGGAGAGGAATAGCCAATTAATGTTGACATCACCCAGGACAGTGGTTTCATTAGGTGAGTTGAGTTGAGTATGCCACGAGGGCTCTCACTATGATTGGATCATAAACAGATATAAGTGTAAAAATATTTTTGCACCAGTTATACCTGGCTCAGAGTTCATAATTCATAACACATGGGTTACTCTCTTCTGTTTGTCTCCAGGAAAGGGTAGTGCCACTCACTTTAGTTCATGCTTTGCATGTCCCTTCACATACAGATGTAACTTGTACTCGTCATCATATATGACTTGAATTTGTTTTCTTACTTTGTGCTGCTTCTTACACTTTTTATACCATTCTAATTCTTTTTCACTCTTGGTAATCATTTTTCCCTTATATGTCAGCCCAGGCAGGAAGATTGTGCTGCATTTGCTTTTCATTACAGGTGTTTTTCTGCATTACATGTAAACACAGCACAGACACTACAGTACCTGCTTCTCCATTGAGGAGAACAGCATTAGTAGTGAGGATGTTTATAGGGAGATGGAAACAGAATCCTCCTTAATTTTATAAGGAGTCTTGACATCAAGACACCATGACACTAAGACAATGACATCTGATACACTTTTTATGTGCTTTATATTTGACTGCACCAGTGCACTAAGGATGGCATTAGAGATCTGTTATCTCTGGTCTCAAACAGACCAAGGCCCTTCAAAGAGGACAGAAGGAGATCCTGTTTCACTTTAGCATGGTAAGAATTGATGGGACTGGAATCCTGGATGGGCAGTCCATTCTCTAGCCTTGACACGTGCTACACAAAGGGTCACATAACTGGATCCTTATTGGTGACTGTTAGCTGCCACTAGTGTCTTCCCCTAATCTTAAATGTCACAAGTCACTTCTGACCTGGGAAGACCTAATCTGATACTTCTCCATTGTCTCAGAGAGGACTAAGGTATCCCACCATGACCATAGGAAATGTTGTAAAATTCCCTTTTCTCTCAACTAGCAGTTGATGGAAACAAAACAAGCATAGAAAGTTTGGAAGAAGACTGACTTTTGGAGCATTATGTGAAGTTCTGGTATGTCCTGTGTCCCTTATAGATAATGCAGCCTGTAGAAATATTCAGTTCTCACCCTGGCTCTGTGATGTAGAAGGATGACATCTGTACTATAAATCAGATGACCTGAGATCAGCTAGCACATAGATGAATTGATGACAGGGAGGGGTGGGAAAGAGAGGCTTTGCTGGCTCACCCATTGCAGTAGCATAGTGGCTTCTGCCTGTAATGTAGATGCAACCCTGGTGATGGGGATGTACCATAATCACAAAGGCAGATTGATGAGTTAACTATTGTTATATGTGATGATGCACATCATGTCATTATCTCTGCCTAGTTAGGACAAAACAAAAAATCCCTGCTGTGCATGAGCAGCTTACGTGATGGCCTACAGGCTGCTCTGCTCCACTTCCCATGCACAAGCCACAGATCTAAATAAGAACACAAACTAGGAACAACACAAAGGATGGTAAAACAACAAAAGCTTATTAAAATAGTGAGATTTATTGAGTGCTTTCGTCCAGTGGTGAACAGGACTTCTACAGAATAAAATAACATGTCTCTCCACAGTCTGAAATACCAGCAGTTCAAAACAATCACCGAATTAAACAATCTAAACCCTTCTCAATTAAAGTTACAACACATCTTCATAGATAAATGCAGTTAATAAAACCATGCATATTCTAATACACTACCTATACATATTAAAAAACAATTTTAATATATTAAAACATAAATATATGAATGTAAACAACTTTAAATAAACATAGCAGCCTTAAGTCTTAATTCACTAGATACTGAAATGGCTTAATTTAAACCAGGATAGTTATTTGCTTTAGTTTTCAATAGCCATTTAAATTCTAAATATTCAAAAAGGTTTTCTACTGAACCACCCCTCTGACCCAGGTTAGCTTCATCAATAACAAAACCATGTCCGGGGTTGAGCACCAGATGTTTATATACTGCGTTCCTTTCATCTTTTTTTGTAATGTCATAATGTCATAGTTATGTTGGTAAAGCCTTTCCTGTAAACTTAACTTTGTCTTACCTATATAGAATGCAGTACAGCATATACACTGAGCTAAATATACCACCATTTCACTTCCACAGTAAAATCTACAATGAAGGCTAATTGTCCCAAATCCTTCAATAAATACGTCTGAACATTCATGGATATAGTGACACTGTGGACAATGACACACTTAACCATTTTTCCAGTTATACACATTTCGGACAGTCGACAACCCCCCCCCCCACCCCACTTACAAAGGGAGGGGGAGAGGCAGAATGTCTCATTGGGAGAGGAACTGATGAACTGCCATGTTGTATTTAATGATAAAGGTGACTTTAAATTGCACAGCTATAGTAATGTTGATGTTAATGGAGCTTGGGCAAACCTTTTTGAACGTTGTCTTTCCTTTGTACCTATAAGAAAAGCAAGAATTGATGAATTGTTGACCCGATTTAAACTGTTTATAAGAAAGTTAAACTGTGCTTTTTATTCCAGGGACCATGTGTGACATGTTGTTGATTATACCATAAAAAGACCAAGTGTATTTAAAGCCCCCCAATGCTCCCTATAGTTTCACTATTTGAAAAATTGTGTGAGAATGACTTTAGGGCTTTTATTAAATCTTCTACAAGTGTGCCTGATAGCCAGAATCTTAGTGAGGAAGAAAAGGCTTTATTATTTGAAATTGTGAATAACAAACAAATTAGGGTCATGAAACCTGATAAAGTTGGGGGGGGGGGTTAGTGGTTATGGACTCGAATGATTATGTTAATAAAATGTTAAGCTTGCTATATACTGATGCTTATGAAGAAATTTCAATCAATCAGCTGAACTCCTTAGCTCAACACTTTCTGGAACTCATAAACTCCAGTGCCCTAGATCAACTTATCCACACCCCCACCAGGGGCAACATTATCCTAGACCTAGTCATTACCAACATGAGTGACCGGTGTTCCACACCTGAAGTCAACTCCTCATTGGTCCGATCCAACCATAAGCTTATCACCCTTGATATCCACATCCCGCCCCCACCCCCCATTAAGGAAACCACAGTAAACCATTTCTCCAAAACCAACTTCATGCTTCTTAAGACAGAAGTGGTGAACTTCATGACACCCATGCAGATGGACAATACAGTTACAACTGCTGAATCCTACACAAATGCAGTCTATAAGCACTTACACTAGTGCATAGATTGTGCTATCCCAAACAGAACCAAGATGCTATCCTCCAAAAAAAGGAAGCCAATCTGGTGGTCCCCTGCCATAAACAAACTGTACAACAGAAGGAAGAAACTGTTGCAAAAGAGAGTAAAATCCCATGAGTGGAGGAGCTCCCTGGTCAGCTTCAGTAAGAAGCTGAGATCCCTTATAAGATCCTCCAAAGCTAGCTATGAAAACAAAATCACCACTAAATCCAAGGACAACCACAAAGCATTCTAAAGCTATGTCAAGAATCTAGATGGCAACACCCAGATCTTCTCTGAGTTACAGCATAAAGGCACGAAAATTACAGAACCAACTGATATTGCCAAGATCCTGGCAAATCGGTTCAGTGCTAACTTTACTCCCCTCTCACCCCCTAAAGGGCCCATATCTATACAGGAAGAATGCAGAGTCCCTGTAATCACAACTATGCAGGTAAAAGCTGCACTCTCTAAAGCCAAAAACACAGCATCCATGGGACCAGACAACATCCCAGGCTGCATTTTACACAAACTTCAGAACGAACTGGCTCCCCACTTAAGCACCATGTTCAATAATAGCCTCACATCAGGTTTTGTGCCCACTGAATGGCACACAGCAACAGTTATCCCACTCCACAAAGGGGGAGTCACCACTGATCCTGGGAACTATCGACCTATTAGCCTGACGAGCTTGGTCTGCATGGCCATGGAACATATCATCATGGAACTCATAAACAAAGACATTAGTAAGCTCCAAACTCTGGATCCCACCCAGTTCAGGTTTGTGAAAGGCAGATCATGCCTCCTGAACCTGATTGATTTCTTTGAGGCAGTCACCAAAGCCGTGGATGAGGGTAAGGTGGTTCACACAGCCTATCTTGACCTCGCCAAGGCTTTCGACACCATCCCCCATTCTGAAATTATAGCTAAACTCACTAAACTAGGTATAAATTCCTACATCACAAGATGGGTTGCCAACTGGCTCACTGACAGAACCCACACTGTAAAAGTTGCAGACTCCAAATCTGACCTCAAGGCAGTGACAAGTGGAGTGCCACAGGGTTCCATCCTGGGACCTCTCCTGTTTGGTATATACTTCTCTGAAGTGCAGGCTAACACAGAAGGCCTCTGGCTGATGACATTCACAGATGACTACAAACTAGGAGCCATAGTCAAGTCCCCAAATGATGTGGACATCCTACAGAAGGGCCTCACTGATACAGATGCCTGGTGTCAGCGCCATGGCCTCAAGCTCAATGCCAAAAAGTGCAAAAAAAAACTCTATCCATGAACTACCACATAGGCAGCAATCTACTTAACACTGAATGCGTGATAAGAGACCTTAGGACCCAGGTGGACAGTAGTCTCTCCTGTGATAGTCACATTGCCACAGTAGTCAGGAAGTCCTTCTACGTGGCACACCTCAACATAAAAGGGTTCTCATCCAGGAAAAAAGAGGTCATTGTTCCCCTCTACTCGTCACTCATTAGACCCATTATAAGGGTACAATGCCCCTTTTGGAATGTACCTCACAAGACATCTGCAGCAGCTGGAAAAGCCACAGAAGTACCTCACAAAGAGGATTACTGGCCTCCAACAAATGCCCTACACTGACCACCTCAAAAAACTCCAGCTTTACTCCGTAGCATATCGCCTACTCTGAGGTGATCTCTGCCTAACATATAAAGCTATGTCAAACCCAGAGCTGTTGGACATGCTACACCTAAAGAAATCCCAATCACTCCAAGCTACATGCTCTAGGGACCTAAACCTTGTCACCACAATAAACAGGACATGCTGGAGGGATAGATTCCTATCCCAGAGACTTCCTATACTCTGGAACAAGCTACCCATCTATGTCAAGCAAAGTTCTTCATTTGCACTCTTCAAGAAAAATCTTGATGAGTGGATGGGAAATAGGAAATACACCCCGGGGATCACTTCTGTGTCTCTGCTGGACAGTGGCACAGGAAAACAACTTTCTTGGGTGGCGTAAGCTATGGTACCTTGCTGGCTAGGCTTATGTAGGCCCTTGGGCCGATAGCCTAGGACCTACCTATGAACCTATGAATATAGCATATAGAAATATTGACCTTACTTTGGAAGACATGCTACTTAATGGTGTAATTACAAAGGAAATATTTCATTATGTTCCAGTCCATAACCCAAAAATCACCACCATTTTTGGTATCCCCAAGATTCATTAAAACCTCACTGACCCACCAATGTGTCCAATAGTTGATGCTAAAGCATCCAAGACATTTTTTCTAGCTAAACATCTAGACAATAGCCTGAAGGATATTTTTGTAAACAACCCTTGTATTCTGAAGGACTCTTGGGATTTTTTAAGGAGGATATCTAACAGTTTTATTATGTGATATATTGATTTTTGTTACTATGGGCATACAATACCTGTATTCAGTTATTCCACAATACTGGTATTGATTGGTTTTATGATTACTTGTTCTTTCATGCAGGTGTGGATAAAAATAAGGCAGATAACATGAAGAATTTTATGACATTGTTCCTTGAGTATAACTTTTTAATATTTGACAATCAACTATTCAAGCAGAATATGGGGGTAGCCATGGGGACGCTCTCTGCCCCCATGTTTGCAAACTCAGTCCTTTCTTTTTGGGAGTTAAATTATGTTATTAATTCTGGTTTCTAAGATCCGTGGGTTCTCTATGGACAATTCTTGGATGATTTGATTTTTTTTGCAAGGACAGTGAGGAGAGAGCAAATGAATTTTATGATTATCTACATTCTACCACCTATTTTCTAAGGTTCACTATGGATATTCAAAGGTAGTTTGGTTAATTGTTTAGCTCTTACTATCCATGTTAATAAGCTTAAGAATTGTTTTGAGTCTACCATCTACCGTAAACCAACTTACTCAAATTCCTTTCTTCATTTTGATAGTATATATCCTGGCCATCAGAAGCCTTAGTGAAACAGCAATGTGTGAGATTGGCCAGGATGATTACTGGAGAAGAGGAATTCAGTGAAGAGTTTGATAAGTTATTTAATATGTTTACAGTGAGAGGATACCTCAAAAAAATGTTTACTAAACATTTTTGATGAAGTGAGAGTGAAAAGGAGAGTGGGATATTTTGTCCCACTATTGGGTATGGGTGTAGAAACCCCAACAACCTTAAGTAATGTACATGACCCACCTATGGCATTTAATAGAGCCATGGTTAATTTTTATGAGCTTAGGGCAATTTTGGAGACCAATTGGAAAGTTTTTAGTATAGACTCAGAATATGTGAACCATATCGGTGCAAAACCTGTCCTAGTATATAAGAAGGATGCGTGCTTCAAGGCATTGCTTGAGAGGCCTTTGAGGGGTGATGGGCCTGGAAAAATGGTTGTGTGGTCATTGTCCATAGTGTCCCTATATCTGTGAATGTTCAGACTTATTCATTGAAGGATTTGGGATAATTAGACTTCATCGTAGATTTTACTGTGGGAGTAACATGGTGGTATATTTAGCTCAGTGTATATGCTGTACTGTATTCTATATAGGTAAGACAAAGTTAAGCTTATGGAAAAGGCTTTACCAGCATAACTATGACATTACAAAAAAAGATGAAAGGAACACACTATATAAACATCTGGCGCACAACTCCAGACATGGTTTTAGGTTTTGTGTCATTGATGAAACTAACCTGGATCAGAGGGGTGGTCCAGTTGAAGACTTTTTTAGAATATTTAAAATTTAAATGGCAATTGAAAATTAGAGCAAATAACTATCCTGGTTTAAAAGAAGCCACTTCAATATCCACTTCCCATGCCTAACCTGTCACTGTTGCAATCCTAGCCCTGAGGGGTAGAACTGAGGAAACTAGAGCCAGGTACAGCAGAAGGTGACTTAGGCAGTCACCTAGGGCCCCATGGCTGGGGGGGAGCCCACTCAGGCCAGGAGGTTTAAGCATTCATTTTAATAATATATTAAAAAATACTTCTAAACACAGTGGTGGCAGCGTTTTCTCCTTTAAGGAGAACCATGCATGTGTCTCCATTGCGGAAGTAAGAAGTAAACATATAAAGCATTCCACACTTACACATGGAATTTAAACTAGCTGTTCCTCTAAGAGAAAATGTAAGGGTGTATGTATGTATGTGTAAAAGTGTAATTTAAACTAGAGAGGTGTGTGTGTATGTACGTATGTGCATGTGAGTGTATGTAATTTAAAGTAACCACTCCATTTATGTATGAGAGAGAAAGTGTGTGTATGTGTGTTTGTAATTTATTCTAGCCATTTTGTTTGTATGAGAGATAAAGTGTGTGGGTATGTGTATGTATGTAATTTAAACTAGTGGTTCTGTTCTGTATGAGAGAGAAACTGTGTGTGTGTTGCTGTGTGAGCAGAGAAAAGGTGTGAGTGTGTGTGTGTGTGTGTGTGTGTGTGTGTGTGTGTGTGTGTGTGTGTGTGTGTGTGTGTGTGTGTGTGTGTGTGTGTGTGTGTTTGAACATACCTCTCAACTGTCCAGGTTTAGCCTCGTAGTTTTGGTCTGTTTCTCATAAAATCTGTGGTTTTGTAGCAATTCACAGAGGACTGAAGTCACTAAATAATTACTTATATATGAGTTTCCAATCTCTTTTTTTCTTCAGAAAATGCATGCTAACACAAATCCTGTTATTCTAGCAACTTTCTAAGTTAAAAATATCAATATTTAAAATATATCCTCATTTAGAGCCATTGTATCCCCATTAATTTAGGCTTTGTCCAGATTTCTTACACTAAGAGGTTGAGAGGTATGCATACCTCTCGGATGACCAGATTTTTGCCTCATATGTTTGGCCAGTTCCTCATAAAATGTGTGTTTTTTCTGGCAATTCATAGAAAATTGAAGTCACTAAATATCTATGAGTTTCAGACTTTATATCCTTCAGGAAATGCATGCAAGCACAAGCAGCGGTAGTGTTGTTGCCTCACAGTAAGAGGTTCTCCCGTTCGATTCTTGGCTGGAGTGCGGGGAGTGCCTTCTGTGTGGAGTCTGCATGTCCTCCCCATGGTTGGGTGGGCATTCAAAAGACATGCGTAAATGGGCGTGCCTTCACTGAAGGTTGGATGTTGAGCTGGCACCTCGGCGTTCATGAAAATCTACTTCCAATCATTAGCGGACCGGAGTTCCGCTGTGGCGACCCCTAACCGGGAAAAGCCGAAAGACCAAAAACAACAAATCCTGTTATTCTAGCAATTTTCTAAGTTAAAAAGAGCAATATTTAAATTCTATCTCTATTCTGAGTCATTGTTTCAACATTATTTAGGCTTTGTCCAGATTTCTTACACTAAGAGGTTGACAGGTATGCATACCGCTCAACTGTCCAGATTTTTGCCTCATATGCTTGGCCAATTCTTCATAAAATTTGTGTTTTTTTCTGGCAAACGCCCATGTATATATGAGTTTCAGACTTCATATCCTTCAGAAAAATGCATGCTAACACAATTCCTATTTTTCTAGCAACGTTCAAAGTTAAAAAAGAGCACTATTTGAAATCTGTCCCTATTTTTGGGCCTTTGTCCCCCATTATTTTAGACTTTGTCCAGATTTCCTGTACTAAGAGGTTGAGAGGTATGCAGGTGTGGTATGTAATTCCCTAGTTGGGGGGGGGGGGGCAGGTTAGTCAATTAACTTGATCAGGCTGGACCCTGTAATTTGGTTACAGGAGACAAAAGCCTGAATCCTCTACACCAGCTACCAAACTGCTGAAGGAATTGTGAGATTTAGTGTTGACAAGAGCCTGAATCCTCTACATGAACTACTAGACTGCCGACACAATTGTGAGTGTTAGTTTCAGTGCATTTTCAAGGGAACATGAGTTTCAGTGTATTTTCATGGAATTGTGAGTTTCAGTGGAAGAGAAGTTTACTGTTGCTCATGCTAAGTCTGTTTTTCAATGTGTAACTATCTGTTTTGTTTAAAAAATGGCAGCCACTGTTTGTGCTGTAGAATTTAAAAGCAGTGTTAGTAGCATAATTGCTCTTGGTGCAGAAGGCTGTGGATTCTACTCCCACACCATGTAGATGGATTCCTGATATTGCAGTGCCCTTTCAATTGCTGATTATTTGGTGCGGTTTAATGGGGAATAGGGGTTCTGCGCTCCTGAGTGTGTCCTCCTTTGTATGAGATGCCTAGTAACTATGAACTTGTCAGTTTGTCAGTCATTCCCTACTGGAATATTACCAGCTTACCAATTTTTTTTTAATGTTACATAGGCAATTCATTCAAGGGCAGCAGGCACTGAATTTGTAGGTGAAACTGAAATATAAAGTTGTTTGCCAGTGGCAACCTCTTCGTTAATTACAGATCTCTTTAATATTGTACTTTTCGGATGACTTTTACTTCTGATGACATTGCGCGTATTGACTGATATTGGTGGATTGTAATAACAGATGCCTGAGTGGCCTTTTATGGTTGAAATTTTCTGAAATGGGTAGTTTTGTCATTATTGGTTCATACATTTTTGTTTCAGTGCTTACTGGAAGAATGTTCAAAGCTACACATTTAAAATGCATTCTAACAAGTGGTGCTGTATTACACAAGGAATATAATTTAATGCAATCATGAAGTTGAATCAAAGAAGACATACATGTATGAATGGCCCTAAAAATCTGTGCAAGGAGCCAATGGTAAAATGGCCCAATGGTAAACTTAATCCTCCACTGGCAAGATGCATTTTCTTTGAATGTGGGTTTTAATGCGTTTCAATGAATGTGAGTTTCAGGGGCAGAGAGATTTACTGCTCATGCTGTCTGCTTTCATTGTGAGACTGTATTGTTTGTATAGCAAATGGCTATTATTGGGGTCTATTTCACGTTGTCGTAAGCTGACAATATCGAGTCTGATATTGTCGGCACAACAATATCGAAAGTGAAGAACATCATGCAAGTAAACGGAAATCTCCGTAAGGGGAGATTTCCATTTACCTCAATGTAGTGCGGTCTTGGAGTTGGTATATTTAAGTAGGGGGGGGTGGGGAGTGCGGGGGACTTGCCCCCCTGCCTATGTCATTTAGGTTTTTTTTATTTGTTTTTTTTTTTTACGTTATTCAATGTTTTACTTAATCGATCAATAAAGTTCGACCTTTATTGATTTGATTAAGTAAACTTTTGATAACATGATATAGATGCTATTATTGTATGTGTTATTTAATTTCAATATCTGTACTCACTGTAGAAGTAAATAAGAAAGCAGTATGCACATTGTCAGATTTGAACAATGTTTATGGTAACTGGGGAGTAATAGCCAAGTAGTGGATTACTGGAATGGCTGGGAAGGGGGTTACTGCAGTTGGGGGTAAGGGGTTGCCACAGGAGGGGCAGCTCAGGGGGGGACCCAATCTATTACCCTGTCTAGGGCCTTATTTGAACTTGATCCGGCTCTGGGGGACACATTAGAAAAAACGGTACAATTGGGCAACTAATAGTTAACTTGGGACATTCAAATGGGGACCAGAAAAAAACAAATATTAAATTCTGTTTCTCCTGTGCAGCTGTCTGCTAAATGGAGATGCAAATGACAAAGATAAATAACTTTAACTTGAGTCATGCTTTCCCTTAGAGATTGCTCCTCTGTCCTCACTCTTTTTTTAACCTTGCTGACCTTTTATTTTACATTTCACTCTTCCTACCTCAAACCATTCATAGGATCCTAGGATCATAAGAAGTTACTAGGCTAATGGCCCTAGGGCATCTACAAGCCTGGCCAAGTTCTACCCTTATTTCCAGGACAGCACCTATTGCACCTGTCCAAGAGGGACACAGGTGGAATCCTGGGGTGAATTTATGGTTTCCCATCCAGTCGTCCAGATTGCATTTGAAGAGGGCCAATGAGGTGCTCTGTTTGACATAAAGTGGGAGTCTGTTCCAAAGGTGTGGTAATCTCTGGGAGACAAATCTGTCCCTCCAGCAGGTTCTATTAATGTCACATACCAGGTTAAGGTCTTTAGAACTAGTAATCCATGTACCATTTGACTTGCAGGTATGCAGCATATCCAATAAAGCAGGGCCAGAGATTGCTTTATATGCAAGGCAAAGATCACCTCTGAGTAGTCTGTATGAAACAGAATAAAGTGACAGTGATTTCAGATGATCCACATAGGACAGATGCTGAAGACCTTGCATGTTCCTTGTGAGGAACATTTGTGGTCTGTCCAATTGCTGCAGGTGCTTAGAAAGGTACATACCAAAAAGGGGGTTGCAGTCAATTATTGGCCTGATGAGGGAAAAGTACAGGGAGGTAACTTCTTTTTTTCTGGAGGCAATGCCCTTACTTATGAGATAAGCAATACAGAATGCCTTTCTTACCACTGTGGAGACATGGTGATCAAAGGTAAGGTTGCTTTCAACCTGTGTGCCCAGGTCTCTCACCACAGAGTGAAAACGTAGGGTGCTGCTATTTGTGTGGTAGTTAGCAGGAACATCACTCTTACCGAAAGGGATTATAATCCATTGTTTTGCATTGAGTTTAAGGCCATTGCTTTGGCACCAATCATTTGTTTGTGTAAGACCCTCTTGTAGGTTGTTGACATCGTTTAGAGATTCTTTCACAACTCCCAGTTTGCAGTCATCAGCAAACTTTGTCAGCCACAGACCTTTAGTTTTTGCTTGTACTTCAGAGAAATAGATTCCAAAAAGTAGAGGTCCCAGGACTGATCCTTGTAGAATACCACTGGTTACAGGTTTGTTGTTGGAAGTGGATTCCCCTATTTTGACTATATGGGTTCTATCAGTGAGCCAGTTAGTGACCTGTCTAATGATATACGGGTTGATACCTAGCTAGATGAGTTTGTCAATGATGCCTGAGTGGGGGATAGTGTCAAAAGCTTTGGAGTAATCTAGGTAGGCTGTATGCACATATTTCCCCTCATCCAGGGCCTTGGTGACTGTCTTGAAGAATTCCACCAGGTTTAATAGGCATGATCTCCCTTTGACAAATTCAAACTGAGGAGGGTCAAGTGTTTGGAGATTACCTATATCATTGTTGATAAGGTCTATGATGATTCGCTCCACGGTCTTGCAAATAAGGCTAGTCAGGCTAATAGGTCTATAGTTCCTGGGGTCAGTGGAAGCGATACCTTTGTGCAAGGAGATAACGGCAACCATTTTCCATTCAGTTGGGATAAAGCCAGTGCTTAGACAATGATTGAAAAGTGTACCCAATGGCATTGCTAATTCTTGTTTGAGCCCATGTAGGACACAGCCTGGGATGTTATCAGGTCTCATAGATGCTGTGTTTTTGGCCTTAGAGAAGGCATTTACGACCTGCTCTTTAGAGATACAAGATAGGAGACAGGTGGTCCCTTTATAAACCAGTAGACCAATTCATTAGCTCTGCCTAGTTACGACAAAACAAAAAATCCCCAGTGAGAAGCTTACGTGATGCTACAGGCTGCTCTGCTTCACTGCTTGTGTGAGGAGAGGATAGCCTCTGCCCTTCTGAGCTAGGAATTTATTGAAAAACAATTGTCCCATGTTCCCTGATGAAATCTGAGGTGGAGCTCTGCCTTTAAATATTTTACTGTATCTTCTTTCTGAATAATTGTTCCCATGACTTTCAATACCTTTAAAAGTGGTGTGGACACATCATTACTGTAATTCCCTGTGCTGTCATTGCAAACTGTTTAATAATTGAACGTGTAAAGGTTTAACTATTCCTTGGCCAAAGATTAATGCAATTCAAGAATGTGATGCAGGTCCATGGCTGTATCTGCCAAAGACCCCATCTGTAGGTGTCAGGCAAGTGAAAGAAACTTCTAAAAAATGTATTTCAGTGGGGGGCATTGCCCTATATGCCCATGAAGAAAAAAAAATCTCACAGTCTTCTATAAAATGTGAGTTTGTAAAATGCTGGGGTATATATCCAGTACAAATATTTCCAGCATTGCTCACCCATTTGACCACTGTTCCATTATACCCTTCTAGCCACTTCTACTCATTTCGTTTTGGATATATTTATGAAAATATGGAAATGTTGCTTAAGTTGGCCAAGTTTTTTAAGCTATATGCAAATAACACTCAGTGTGTTTGAGCCAATAGATCAGTGTCAAATAACTTTATGCTAGGTATGAAGTAGTAGCATCCAACAATCTGTACCTCTCATTGTTTCCATTCATTCATATATACATATATTACCATGCTTCATAGCCATTTTCATAAATATGAGTAACTTGGAATTTCATATTAAAAAGATGAAGCTGCAGAAATTAAACTATGTATAGTATGTGAATCATGATTTATAAGAATATAGCGCTGCTATAATAGAAATTAAATGATGTATACACTGTAAAAGCACTTTATAAAGAATGCAGTTATCAATGAAACTAGTACTTTTATATAGAACCTCCAGTACAGGGTGTTATCCCACACCAGCAGTAAAGGAAATATATTATCTATGATGTAACCTTACCTTACAATAAACTGAATTCTTGGTTTGGGAGAAAACTAAGTTGTTTTTTTTTTTTTTTAATTAAGGTAGTGCAGTCTTGCAATTAGTAAATTTACTTAGCAGGAATATTTGAGATGCATCTCCCAAAAGCAGTGATGCAGGGGGTGAAGCCTCCATTCCAAAGCTCTGTTTTTATAATTATTTTGCTATTTCATATAAGGAACTATGTTTTTTCTGTTATAGACAATGTACACTTGTATCTATGTAGTTTGATGTTTTGCATTTGAAATTTTCATAGGTATAACTATCTGTGGTTTCAGTTTCAGAATACTGAGATTTGTCAATCACCAATTTAGAATTATAACAGGAGTCCTAATAAAATAATGTGTTCGTGTGAGTAGTCTACAAAAGGACAGATTAAAAAAATACAAGTTATTCAAAAACAGAAAAAAATAAATGATTTGTAGATTTAAGGCAGTTTTATTAAGGGAGAAAGGAACATGGAATAGAAATAAAACCTTTAGTCTCAACGCTAAAATAAGTTGGCTGTACCTACCAAATCAGCAGGGAGTCTGATCCAAGTAAATCCCATATTGCCAAGGAATGATGTCATGGTTCAAGGTTAAACTGGTTGTGCACTTAATCTGAAGCAACATTGCAAGGCTGTTTCTTCATCTTCCAGCTGTTTGTTATCCATCTATCAGATCATAAACAGGTAAACTGATTACCAGTAAAAACAAAAAAAAAATGCACCCTTGGAGACGAGCACCAGTAGATTCCACTTTATTAATAAAATACAATACAACATTAAATGCTTTTTTTCCCTTACCAGAGGGGACTTCATAAGAATATGAATTTTATTAATAAAGTGGAATCTACTGGGCTCGTTTTTGAGTGTGCGTTTTTTTTTTGTTTTTGCTAGTTTACCTTTGGTATACGTGCTGCACCTTGTATTATTGTTCAAGTAAATTGATGACCAACCAGATGATTTTTAAAACTGAATATATAAAAATAATTTAAAAAAGAAAGAGCAAAGCACTACATTTGACAGTCAAATATACACAGAGACACTGAATTGCTGATAGAAATAATATTTTTCAACAGATAGCAAGAAAGAAAACGTTTAACTGCAATGGGTTGATGTAATGGTTAAGATCTTTACCCTACAGGTATAAAGTCTACTGTTTGATTCTGACCTCTAATTATTAGATAAGCTTTATTACTCTACTCAACAACTTTTCATTATTGTCTGGCCATTTCCTGAACTATAAGAATTATTGGTTCTTCAATTAAACTTATTTGAATTTTCAGATTGCGATACAAGTGTTGAAATAACTTACATGTCACAAGCCCATTGAAGCATCCCTTCTCTTTGATCTGTCCTCAGTGCTTCTTACATTTATTTATTTACTTGTCAGACAGAAGCAGCTAAGCAGGTTTTCATATTTGCATATTATTCAGTTTGTGCATGCTAATTGCATCTTTTAATGGATTTTGGCTTGCTGCTTAGGAAAAGCTGCAGATCTTGCACTAAGATTTTTTAAATCCAGAAACAGACAGGAACTACTTACAGTTTGCAACTTAAAAGGGCACTATCCCATTTCTAAAATCAGTTTCTTGCTAGAGGACTTTGTTTACATTTTAGTGATGCGTAAGTCACATGTTCACACAGAGTTGGTTTCAGAGAAGCTTGTTAGAATACTGCGAGTCAGATTTCGCAAGCTTGGGAAAGGGGTATTATAGGAAGTGTTAAGAGTTTGCATTTTGTACTTTTGTATTTTCCTTCCCCCGCTCATAGGCTATTAGATTAGTTGAATGAATTGTTTAGCCTCAGCCAGAAATGCTATCTAGTCACACTTACATCTGCAGCCTTTGCAGCAGTGAAACTGCACCTTGTGTTTTGTAAAACTATATGGAATGATTATCCCAACCTGGGCAATTGTATTTCATTTTGTTTATTTTTGTTTCATGCTTATTACTGCATGCTTTTTTTCCCTCACTGGTAATTATTTTTCATAATTCCCTCCTTGCTACCTTGCCAACACTGCTTATATGAAACTGTTTACAAGGTTAAATATCTAATCTCATCTCAAAAAATGCTATTTTGTGTATCATTATTTTTACCTAAACTGTCTTATGTTATTGTAAGTACAAATTGTATATTAATGTCTTACAATTACTGTACAGTGAACAAATGCTATGTCTTACAATATATATTGTACTGTTGTGGAGCTGTTCTCCCCAAGCATCCACTGAAAATGGGCTCCTGGCCCAGTCGGACTTTCCTGACTAACAAATGTAATAAATAAATAAATAAATAAATAAACAGTCCCTGGGATTCATGAAGCTTGCACCAGGCGCACGCATAGCGTACGTGTTATAATGCCAAATATAGCCGCCAAGCGATTCAGGTACGATCTAATTCCACGTGCACTACCGGCGTACGCCAGATCGGCACAGCCCCCGGCATAGGTATGCAAATCACCCCATGTGCAGTGTTGCACCATGCAAATAAAGGCATATAGCGATTCATGAAGTGGTGCAGGCGTAGCGTAAGCCCACGGAAATGTAAACCAAAAAACACGGTTTACATTTTCCCAAACATAACATCGGAGCTATGGAAGGGGGCCAGACCCAGGTATCACAACGTGAACATATGCCAATGGCGAAATACACAGCCAATGGCATAAGAAAAGATGCACAACACGTAAATAACAACATTTAATGTCATGTCCACAGTAACGCACAGCAGAACCGCAGGGCATGTGTGCGGAAGCTGTAACATAAAGAAATAATATAAAAATGTCATAAAATCGCAACGTAATAGAAATCAGGTTTACAGCATAACACACAATGGTAGGCATGGAACACCACAACCAAGGTGCAAGGGTTGCTAAGGGGTTGCGATAGTGTTCGGCACGGTAACTATGAATTAGTAGTCAATGCCAGCAAATGAGGCAGATAATACTGAATCGCAAATGTCCCACCGGAGGAAGGTTGTACCATACGGCGCAGCGGTATAACACCGAGGAGTGGCTCAGAGGAGATACATGACATCAGCAGAGGGGTGTGCTACTGTAGCACTAAGCACATTGGAGCATTGCAAATCTGGCCTGTCCGTTGCTAAGCAAAGCTGCAGGATAGGGGTGGGGAGGAATCGTTTAGCTGAGAGCACACATGGTAGCCAAAAGCACATGTGTACGAGGATGAAAACGCGCCCGAAACCCAGTAATCGGACGCACGCGCCGCAAACAATAGCAGAAACAGGAAGGTCAGGGGAAGGAAAGGAAATGCGGAAGTAAAATAATTGGAGTACTAATGAGCAATCAACACCAATCAACCCACGAAGGCCAATCGACGGCAGCTGACAAGTCCGCTTGCAGAAACCTGCAAAACAGGATAGGGGAGGCATGTGAATGCAAAGAAAGGAGGGGAGGTATTGGATTGCAAAGATAGGAGACCTGACACAGCAGAGCAAAGCAAACCGACAGCAGACTGGCAGTAGCACACATAACGCAAGATACGCCAGGTCCAGGAAAGCACAAATGAAAGTAGGCTGCAGGATGCACACCAGAAAATGGTAGGTGCAACACGCAGAAATGTAAAGGGAAGGTCAAGAGGTAATCCATGGAAGGCAAATGTAATTCAGCACCAAAGGCACCACAATAGTAGTTCCGGCAGTAAAACACATAACATAACCTGTAGTTACGAACGTACATACACACCCCATGACATCATCGGTGTTCACAGCACAATAGTATAAAGTGTGTAAGCACTCAACACACACCTGTGTATTCCCAAACACTGCACCATAGGTGTAAGCACACAGGGAACTTTTAAAATGTACATGTTGGGAGCTGCCATAGCTGTGATCCATCAGCTTGTGTTAGAGACTGACGGTGTTCTGGAGGATGATGCCGACAACCACTGCAGGCCTCGGAGGAGAAGGAGAGTATTCAGACCAAGGGTAACCTACCAGGGGCTACATGACCTGGAGATAGTAGAGCGTTACAGGGTGGACAGGAACATCTTACAGCAAATAGTGGAGCTGTGCCGGCCACGCCTGAGAACCAGAAACAACAGAGGGGAACCCATACCAGTGGACACGAAGGTATGTGTAAGCCTGCGAATACTGGCCACAGGTACCTTTCAAAGGCCAACTGGAGATATAATGGGTATCTCACAGGCATCAGCATCCAGGGTACTACACCAGTTCCTGGATGCCATGTTACCACATGCCAATGAGCAGACATACTTCCCCAGAACTCAGGAGGAGTTGGCCAGCAATATGCATCACTTCCACCGTGTGGCACAATACCCGGAGGTACTGGGTGCGATAGACTGCACGCACATACAAATCAAGTCACCACCCAGTGAGCAGGGTATGCGCTACATAAACCGCAAGGGATTACACTCCATCAACTGCCAGGTCGTGTGCAATGCCCAGGGCATTATCATGGATGTGTGTGCTGGCAGCCCTGGAAGCTACCATGACTCCCATATCTGGCTTGCCTCACAGCTGTATCAGGTATTTGTCAGGGGGGACATCCCACATGGCCATCTCGTGGGGGATGCTGGCTATGCACTGGAGCCGTGGATGATGACTCCCATCAGAAATGCACACACACCCATGCAAGAACGCCATAATGAGGCACACGCACAAACCAGAATCATCATAGAGCGTGTGTTCGGGATGCTGAAATCACGGTTCCGGTGCTTGGATACATTTGGTGGAGCCTTGCAGTACTCTCCAGGCACGTGTGCCCACATCGTCATAGTATGTGCCATGCTACATAATATGATCCTGCAGAAGCAGCTGCAGCAGGGACAAAATGGTGAAGGCCCTCATAGCCCACCGCAATTGCCAAGGCCAGTACAGGCACAGAGGGATTCAGACCATGAACACACTGTGCCAGCCCCAGTAGGCAGACGGAGGCATGCCCAATATGCCTACGCCTTGGCAAAGAGGGAACGTATAGCACATACACTGACCGTGTAGGCCCCTACGGACTGACCCCTCTCCACCTGCACACACAGTAAAATGGATGGCACACAAACATGACCACCTGTAAATTGTAATGTATAGGTGGCCCAATGTGTGACTCCTACATAGGCAGCCCTCAAACATTGTAAACACAACAGCCAGTGCAACACGGAATGCCAACACCTGAACAGTACATGAGTCTTATAGCATCTGGTGGTGCTGTGTGCCTGTCACGTTCCCCGCCAGATATATATATATATATATATATATATATATATATATATATATATATATATATATATATATATATATATATATATATATATATATATATATATATATATATATATATATATATATATATATCTATATATATATATATATATATATATATATATATATATATATATATATATAGATAGATATATAGATATATAGATATATATATATATATATATATATATGTACACATATGCATATATATAAGACAGATAGAAAGGGCAATAGAGGGATATATGGTGATATAGATGGATTCAGCGATATCTGCAAATATGATAGATAGTTCAACGACATTCATAACATCTTGGAGGTACAAATAAATAGGATACTGCCAACCATGGAATGTGTAACATACCGACATGCGTAACCACGAGGCTGAAAGACCGATAGAACACAGTACCGGAACAGTACATCCGCGAGTAATAGTATGATGATATGAAGGGATGGTTAGTCACCGCTGATGGTGTCGCGGTCCACGTAGGTACAGTGTTCAACTGTGTCTGTGAGTGCCGTAGTCTGTGTAAGTGTGCGTTGAGGGTGCCGTGTGCGTTTCTGTGTGACTAATGTGTGTGTGTCCTCAACATGTGTATGTTGGTGCCAAGTCAGAGACAGACCAGTATGGTAGGTGTGGGTATAGCTAGCCGTAGGCATATGGTTACTACCTGTACCACAGTAGGAGGGACATCCCCTCCCTGGGCAGGCGTGTCCTGACATAAAACAGTACAAAGGGCAAATGTCCGAGATGGTAGGACATAAATATGTCCCATATATAATGTAACAGTCGTATTTAGTAGTTATGCCTGTATGTAAGAAACTTAAATGTTACATGCAATATGATAAGTATCCAAAGTCACAACAATAGGTATGTAGTGAGGATAAAAGTATGTGCTACCTGTGTACTGACCGTGGCTACGTGTTGGCCTGTAAACACTGCTTTGTGTCCCGCAGGTGTCCAACAATGACCATATGATAAGGTGGCAACCCATGGCAAACAGGCTCTTCTAACAACACAACCACAATGACTGCAAATATCTGGGACAGAAATACAAGGGATAGCTGTCACCTACACATATCCCCTGATATATCGCTGCAATTACGGAGGTACACAAGTAGCAAGCTCACCTGCAGACGATATAGAACCCAATTAACAACAGCCCAACGTACAATCCCGTAACATAAGTCTACTAACTGTTAGCTCTCTAATCAGGGACGGAGCCCACACACATATATACGGATTATGTAGAAATGCAAGGCCCACAAACCGTATATGTTACGTACAACCACCGACATCCCCCACACTAGAAACTGAAGCAATACAAACTGTAATAGCAGCACAAACATCCAGTCAGTCAATTACATCTGCAGAACCCTCAACATACCGTGTGAGAGACACAATTAAAGGCGACATGCAAAATTGCAGGCGTTGTATAATGGAACAAACAGCCATGTTAAAGGTATTGATTGCAATACTCCGTTAACAGACGTCGGGATGACAGGTACACCCACATGTTGAACCAAATACTCTACCTGTCACACACAATCCACGGGGACATGAATCCAAACTATACTTGTCTCCATGCATAGCAGTTGCAGTTACTCATAACAAAACACAATACAGACCGTCTCCCAGAAGGTAGGGCAAATAGGCAACGCCCAAGTGGAGAATCCAATTATACCCCACTGTCGCCACGTAATTGGCGAATGGAGTAGCTGCACAGCTGATATGCAAGTAATTAGTCACTCAGGAACACCAATTGGCGGGAAGAATCCACATGTTTCAGGTATCGACGTATATAAGGATGACTTGCCAGACATTCAAACCATATGCTCATACCGAAAAACAGTTGAAACACTGTGAGAGAGATAGAAACGAAATGCCATAAGGACAACAAGGTATGTAGAACGCCCGATATGTAAGGTTATGTATAGCATGATCTGTATTAATTACTTTTACTGTATGTATAGCCTGGTTTGCATTAATTAAACGTGTCCACAATGCATAAAGTGGGGAAAGGTATTGATGTAGTGATGTCTTGCTGAGCATACTAACGCTTGTAGAATATGTGCGTCCAGCAGTGGGACACAAGGTACACAGCACAGACACCAGAAGGGATGCTACATGAGGCCATTAAACAGAACAATGCCATACAACCCGCCGTCAGTGGTAGGGTATGTCCAACAAGGACGTGCCATAGCAGGGGATAGTATATGTTGATATACTGTCACAGCACGCATGTGTATGGGTAAATAACGTTAATGACATATGTAAGGTGGTCCCGCTGAGCAAGTATGCTTTGCATTATGGGATACTATGTGAAATATGTGTAATGTATAGTATTCTAGGTAGATATGACAGATATTCTACACAGCATAACAGGCATATCATGCATACCACATGTATCGTCTATTGGTATGTACAATAACAGGATACATATGGCCTGTAGGTATGGGACATAGTAATAGCATGATAGCTAATCTAAATGGAAGGGCTACCAAGTAACCATGCACAAAGGACATGTAATAGCTGCACAGGTGCATAGTGGGGTACTATGCAGTCTGTCAAGTCTATGTGTAAGCACAACTACAGTGTTCACACTAGTGGCACCTCTCCAGGGTAGTGTCCTGTGAAGAGCAGAGCCAGGTGTCACCTGCACCACTGCACAGTACAGCCACTGCAGTGATCCCAGGCCTACATGTGTCTCCCAACCACCAAGGGAGGTATCACATGAAAAGCACTACTGAGTGTCCCTGCGTGATGTACAGAGGACTTATGTTCCACAGCATGGTAAGTGTGCTGTTTGAGAATGTAACCCAGAAGCACATCCCACTCATTGTGGCGTGTGTGCACATATCCATGAGCATAATGCTCACAGTGACCTCTGCTTATCTTGCGTATGAGGAGTATATCCATCAATAATGTTGTGGACATGGGCCCTGTCTGATCAGCAGAGGTCACCCCTGAGTATGTAGTATGCAAATGTGTACAGATGTGGTGTCCATAGTGCAGCCGCATATTTAAACTGTCGGAGCTCAGTAAACGTCATGGCGTGTTAATGTTGTGGCATGTAAAGCTGTAGCTGTTGTGTAAGGTACACCCTAAATGGGGTGGCATACCCTTGAATGTATGTAGATGTCTTGAGTTCCGAGGTACAATGGGTGCCTATGTACCAGTTACACACCCAGTACAGATAGGTGTGGCCACGTAGGAGGATATCCATGTGACAGTGGCAATACGGTAACCACAGGAGTGGGTGCGACATATGTGTGTACTGCAAACATGTACAATGTGATATGTATGTAGGGGACTACCATCCATGTGATAGTCAGTGGGTGAATGGTGTAATGCAAAGGTGATGTGCATGCACCTTGTGTCATGCAGCTTGATGCCATGATAGTCATATTATGTATCTGTCACAGTGACACCCGTATGGTTGGAGTCAGTATCAGCTGGTGGAGCAATCATGGCGCTTGGTATGTAGGGGTTCTAAAGCTAGGCAGGTAAAGTCCCCTGTGCCAGCCTGTTCCACAGGGAAGCATATACTTAACATGAGGGGCCCTATGACTGAGGACTGTGGTATGCCAAAGTACCTGACATGTAGTAGGTAATATGGTATGCTGGCCTCACTGTGTGTCCTGTCCATGAGCCACATAGCATAACATCCTGAGACACAGGGTACGATGTGCAGGTGGATGTGTATGTTGTCAATACCAGAATGGGGAATGGTGCTGAAAGGCAATGAGAGGCAATGTAGGATGTGTGGACTCCCGTACCATCAGCAACTGCCCTGGTAACTGTATGAAAGGAGTCCACCATGTGTAGGGGCCATGATCTGGCCTTAACAAGCCCAACCCAGGTGGCAGCAGAGGACGGGAGACCAACAATGTCTCTGAGAATGACGTCCTTGACGATGTGCCCCATAGCCATGCAGAACAGTCCAGTCAGGTGTGTAGGACTATAGTCCCACTCGTGCAATGCGGTGCCACCTGTGTGTAGTGTGATAAATGCTGCTGTGTGCCATTCAGGGTCTACAATGTCTGAAACAAGGCTATTACTGAATATGGTGGCCTAGTGGGGAGACAAGTAATTCAGAGGTTGGTGGACATCACAGCCTGGGACGTTGGAAGGTGACATGGAGCCAGTGTCCCAGGACACATAGAGTGTAGGTCAGTACTGTGTAGGTGTGACCACAGGGACACCACAATGTTCATGTATGGATTGCGGCCCTGTAGTGAGTGAGAGGGTGTACTGTCAGCATTGAATCCATCCTCCAGCATGTTGCCAACAATACCTGGGTCTGCAATGTTCCTGAGTGACTGTTGTATGTGACAGCAGATGTGGGTGTTGCCATCGAATACTGACATACCACCATAATGCCAGGTGGTACACCCCGGAATGTGTGGCAGTCATGTTTACGTAGCTAATCTTGGAGTATGTGATGAGGGACCCTGTGGCCCCACCACGGCTGACCAGTGAGCCACCCCACACATGGGAATGTACACCACTGTGCAACAGCCTACACCTGTTGTTGTACATCATATGTCCGTGGAACATGACCACCAGAGTGGCATCTGTTATCTGGTGTGTACCATCATGGCTCTGTGTGGAATAGCATGATCCATGCAGTTGTGTACATGCTAATTAAGTGCACTGGGGTATGTGTCAGCATTTGTATGTGCATTGTCCATCTGCACGGGTGTCATGATGTTAACAACCACTGTCAGCAGACGTCTGTAGTAGGTGTAGTAGTACACATGTACTATGTATGCTGTGATGGGTGTGTTTCCAGGATGTGGCTAACAAGGTAGATTAGCATATGTTTGGAATCCACCAATGAGGGGATAACCCCAGGTGTGTAACACCAGTCACATGGTGGTAGTGTTCATGCCAAGGGTAATGTAGGTCTTGGAGGTGGTGTGTATGTGTTGATCCAGCAGAGTGGAGGGTATGACTCATGGATGTGTTGGTACATGAGTGGCTATCCCAGTGAAGTGTGGGGTAGTGTCAGTCACACATCAGTAGTAGCTGAGGCCCACTGTCCACTATACCACCATAGAAGGTATGTTACCCGCGGGGTATGATGTTGACTCTGTCGCTTGTTACAATGTGTATAGCAGTCCAGGACACAGTTAGTTGCATGTGGAGCACCTCTGATGCATTGTGCTAAGCAACTTGCCAGGATGTGTGCAAAACATAGTGGGATATGGGAACCCCTCAGCTGTGGGTGTGCCGGTCCAGGTATGTGCCTGGAAGGTATGGTCCGTCTATAACCTGTCATTGCAAGTGTGCTCTGCAGAGCCTACAGGCAGGTCCCAGTCACTGCAGAGATGTTGGAGTGGTGCATTATAAGGTGTGCCTTGCCTGCGTGCGTCACAGGGGAAGATGCAAGCAATGTGTCACATGACCCCATGTCGCGCATGCCAGTTACCGCCCTGCCGGTGACAGTTATTGGAAACTGTGCAGGACAGGCAGTATAGCAGCAGCAAGAGCCTAGCATGTCAGCTGTACTCCCAGGGCTGACAGGTGCAAGTCATCTGTGCCACAGCATTGTGTTTGACCAGGACAGTCATAGCGGACAGATACCACATGCCCGTGGAATGACAATAGGAGCATAGGCAACTGTTGAAGTGACACAGTCGGTCATTGTACAGTGGTAGCGTGTCTGGACAAATGCAAAATGCTCCCCAGGGCTAGGCTCACACCCTCAGGGCTATAAGACTGGTGAGCTATTGCATGTCCCTGCACACGTAGTCTGTGAAGTGGCATCACAGGGCAGTCACACTAACATGGCGAATGACAGACATATCGTACCTGGTGAGGTGTGGCATGGGTGCATAGGTTATGTTGCAGAAGCAGTTACCCGACAGCAAAATGTAAGCAACTAATGCCTTGTGTAGCCTGCTGTGTGGAACTGCAGTGTGACACCCTACAGAGTCAGCTATGACTGGTGTGTTGTGAATGTTATAACACACTATTGGCTGTATGTGGTGGGCACACATGAGTCTGTGGGCTATAAGCTGGTGATGTTGTCTTCCATGATGGGGGCTACCTCTGGTGCCTACAGTGAGTATGGAGACGTACTGCACAGGTTGTCCTCGTAGGTGTGGCCAGTGGTGTAGATTATGTGAGACTATGTGATGGGTGGGGTGTGTTGCAAATGTTACACATCCCCAAATGACTGTCAGGTGCAGTCAGGGTTGGCGACAGCATTACCCCCAGCCATAGCTGTCAGCCTCCTGTCCCCAAAATGAGGAACATTTACAGTGTGACAAATGGGCGAAATGTGGAACACTTACAACTGGCTTACTAACAGCGTCAACTAGGAAGGGCATATGATGGCTAAAATAGGCTGGTCTTATGTATAAAACAGATATTTCAATGAATTACTATGATTCTCATCTATCTAGCCATGGCTAGCAGGTAAACTATGTACAACAATGAATGTGTGACAGACCCTTCCAATGTGGAACCTTGAGGAACATGCACCTTTTAGAACCCCAAATGAGGTACGTTCCCCGTAATGAGGTACACCTGAGAGCTATGGGCCCAGCATGGCTGCAGACGTGCATCCCCCACAGGCTGTAGTGCCGTATGTTGGGAAGTGAGCATTGAATGTGTACACGAGACAATTGCTCTATTGCCACATGTACGACATATCCCTCATATAGACAGGCAGTAGCACTGGTACGTGACAGTTGGACATGCCTGCATATACAACCATGTCCCACAGGATATGTGCGTTACATGTGTATAACAGCTGTCGTACCTTAAGCAAGCTGGGAAGTGTAGGACAGCCAGTGTACCTGTGGGAAATGGTGTGGAATGGGCGCTATAGTAATCATTAGCTCATGACATGCTCACATGTTCTGAACAAGTGCCTAGCATGACCATACAATACAGATAGGGTGTTGGATAATATCAACCCACAAGTGGTGATGACAGTCATTTAGGGTGGCACTGCACTATAACCCTGCTGAGTATGGTGTGCATGTCCATGAACCATTAGCACTGTAGATGTTAGCAGTACAGATGTACAAGATAGCACGGATATTTGATTACAAATACCTTTGCATGTCACAGGTGTGTTCCACCAGTGGCCTGTTGACAGACCCACAACTACAAAAGGTGCAAGAGTGACATGTGCACAGCACATCTGTGCCAGATACAGTAGAACAGGGTTAATGTGTTGTACCCCACCCTCATTGTAGCCCATACCACACACACAAATGTTAGGCATCTGTGTATGTAAGGCTGTGAATGGCCATGACCTATCAGTTTAGCTGTGTCAGTGTTGTGAACAACATACAGAATGGGCTGTGTGTGTGAGGTGTGTGACATATGTGCACAGTCTGATGGATGATACCAGCAGTGTCACCGCTAGGTAAACATCCCTGTACCCATAAACTGCTACCTAGGCTGTGGTCAACATTATGGACACTGTGTAAGGGATGGTGCTGTGCAGTGCACCCCGACATGGTGACGTCTCCAGGCCCCTTAGGTAGTCATCTGAGGTACCCATGTCATGTCAGGGTGCCATCCATGAGCACAGAGATCAGTGGCCAGGCATATACAGCACTGTGGTGACCAATATTGGATCACATACCACCTGTAAGGGGTAATGGCTATGCATGGATGTGCGATAACAGCCTTCACAATCCACACCTCCACTATGCAGCATGCCATCTACCTTGCAGAAGGACATTTGCTACACCATGATGATGGACATGCTACATGTCCATATCCTGTTCTATATGACATATGTCATGGACAGCCACCATCCTAATACTAAGATCGCCACAGGCTGGACAGATCCCTGTGCCATATATGTGACATACTCCCACCATACCATGCAACCCTGTCCATCAAAGCAGATGTCATCCCAGTCATACATGGTGTGATGGCCGCATGGTAGATGCACTATCAACTGACTGGATCTGTAATGTGGCACTGATGCAGCTTGCGGTGGCACAATGGCCATCTGTAACAGCATGGAAACCGTGCCCGTACATGCTATGGTTGATGACCATCCCTGCGAATGTCATCTGACTATCCATTGTCCCATGTCTATCACATGTGTAATACAGGCGATCCGTGTCATGATGTTGAACAGTTGTACAGTGCTGTGTAGATGTATATGGCAAAACACATGCATGTACAGGTGTCCATGCGTATGTATGCATTGTCACTGCTCAAGTCCATTCCGGCTATGTCTGTGTTGATATGTGACATATACACAGCATCCAGGTCAACAGTAGTACCGTGGACACATCGAGGCATGTGCAGATAGGTAAGAACACAAGTGCAGGCAAATAGACATGCCCACAGCAAGACAGCATTTACATGGAGTATGAACACTGTAATGAGGTGACACACATATATGGTGATGATATCCAATGCATAATGGGTGTGACATGTGTGACACAAACACGTCAGTCGTGTCAGTGTCATGGTGCTTTTCAAAGATAACTGTGCAGATGCAGAAGATGTCATAGAAATGTATGTGCAGCAGTATCTCTGTACATCTCTGAAACTGTGACCTGTCACCATCATTATGTTTTACAGATAATGCCCTGTACACGCCTCCCAGCATACACCCACCAGGAGGATGATGTCCTAATCCCACAGCTCCATGACAACTATGACTTGTTGTTCAACCATGTGCCACAGCATGCCCAGCAGCGGGATGACCTGTGGCAGGATCTACACAGGAGGGTGAACGATGTGGGTGGCCATAACCGCACCTACCAGCAGGTGCGCAGACACTGCATGGACCTGATACGACATGCAAAACAGCGTGCCACTGCAATCGCCAGGGAACAAGGTGGAACAGGTGGTGGGCCACCAACCCAGCCCCCACTCACACACACTGAGGAGCTACTGGCCAGTCTGGGGACACCCAGGGAACAGCATCCACAAACACTAGCTGCCATCGTGGAGGTGGGTGTTTCCCAACCAATGAGCCTGGAGTTGCCTGGTAAGTCAGTAATGCACATATGGCTATTATATCCCATGTAGTTGCATGTGTCACTGTACATAATGTAAAGTAACAACATATGCCAGGTATGTGGACACACATGCTGCATACTACAGTATGCTACGTTGTGTATGCACACATGTGCATACTATATGCTATTACACAGGTGAATGTGTGCACATGCACAGTGCAACCTGTGGCTGTCATTCAGTCATGGATAATGTTCATACTGGCGTGTCACCCCTATACAGGTACCTCTGGCGTGCCGCACAGACATGGGTCCGTTGCAGGTGAGACTGTCATCAGTATCAGGCATGTTACAGTGTAGATCTATTTGCCATGTGGCCAGTTAACACTTGCACACCTGAAGTTTGTTCCAGTCACAATATGCAGGTCGCACCACCGTGCATTCACACACGCGACCCATGTGCAATATATTCACACATAATGATACACAGACTTGAAACCACAGCACTTGTCATTGCGACATGTGTGGTCAGCTGTGCATACAACGGTGGAGGTGTTCTACAATGGAGGCATATGTAGTATGCATTGGAACAACATGTGTAGTACGCACACAGTACCACACAGTGAGCTGTGATATGGGCAGCCCACAAGTGTCACCATTGTGTCATATGCCCCTGCATCGGGTGCATACATTGTGATGTGCCACCTGAAATGTCCCAGACATGTAGTGTTCTGTCTGCAATATTGTCACACTATCACATGACCTATACCCCACATACCAAACATACAACCCGTTGTCTGCATAGACCTGTGGAATGTGACATATCTGACATGTATGTGTGTATGTCATATGGGACCACACAGACATGTGGAGAAGATGCCCATCATACACAATTGGCCACCACATGTGCACACATGGCCATGGGGGATGGCCACAGACATGTAGCCACACAGTACATGGGATGTGTATACACCCTGTTGCACATTGTCCACACATGATCCAATTATAGCCTTAGTTGACCGATTATACAGTTGATGTGGTACAGTGGACAACCTAAAAGCCTGTGCACAGCTACTGGAGGTGTCACTGAAGTCTACCATATACGATCTGTTGAACATCACGACTGTGTTGCAGTTATGGCTATGCAATGTGTACATATTATGCATTCTACAGCAACATACATGCCTCATATTGCCATGCAATGGCACAGTGTCTGTACTTCACACTGTATAGCAATGTAGATGGCTCACACTACCCTCCCGTGCTCATGCACATTTGCTAAACATGCTTTCTATCTGTAGGGCATACACACAACACTGCAATGTGAAGCCCATTATGATGCTGTACTTGTGTCAGGACACCATTGTGTCAAACATGTATGCATGTTAATGCACATGTCAGCAAATTACATGTCAAGGTCACGTCAGCCATGTGTACTGTTATCCTGTTCTGGGCCACATGGTGTATCACGGGGATGCATGCATACTACCATGATTGTGTGAACTGCATGCCTACTGATATGACACCTGCTTGCTGTAGTGTGCACCCCAGGGAGGTATGCTTACTAACACTATTAATGTCTGAGCTGAATGCCCTCTGCCCTATCGCAGGCATGCTGCATGCCATCTGACAAATCACATGCATGGTGTGTCTGTGTGTGTCTGTGTGTGTCTGTGTGTGTCTGTGTGTGTGTCTGTGTGTGTATCTGTGTGTGTGTCTGTGTCTATTGTACTTTACAGTATTTCTTTGTATTCACAGGTGATGTAGGTGCGTTACCCTCCTGCGGTCCATCTGATGTTAGTGTCCCCACAGATACTAGCGGTGATGAACATATGCATGCGGTACAGGCAGGGTTGTCAGGGGCTGAATCTGTGCCAATGGTTACCATCCCAGCTATGTCCCCCTCTTCCCCGCACACAGTTCTGCTGCCAACACATACCGCATCACCAGTGGCCATAGTGGAAGGACAGTCAGTGTCTGTTGGCATGGAACAGGAACGTGTGGTGGCTACAGAAGGTGTGTCTACACACCATAGTGTCAGTATAATGACTGCAGATGTGCCACACAGGCATGTGGCCGGTGCTGCTCGTAGGAGGACCTCTGGCAGACATGCACCTGCAGGACAGAGCGCAGCAGCTGGTATCACCAGATGCATATTCCAGACTGTAATGGCGGCACAGGCACGTGCTGAACGGCAGAACAGAGAAGGGCAGAGGCTGCAGAAGGCTGCTAATCCATACCCTAAATGACAACATCCAGGCATTGGCAAATGCTCAACAGCAGATTGCTAATGTTCTGGATAGGCGACTAGGTGAAATGGCCAGAATCCTTGATCGAGGCATGGCAATCCGCGAGCGGGAGCTGTCTGTGCTGGAACACCTGGTAGGAGTGAGGCGTAGGCCACGTGGATGTAGGCCAGCAACACCACCTAGTGTAGGTCGACGTGAGTGTGCCACCTCACATGCCCGCTCCCATAGGCCGGTAGCAGTAGCAGTGCATCTGCTGCTGCGCTGTCAACACCAGGACACAGCAGGCCACGTGGACGTGGCCCTGGACGGTCTCAGCGGGGACACGTTTCCAGCGAACATGTGTCGTTAGACAGTAGCCACTCTGTACCTCCACCTGGTGGTGCCCGTGCAACCCCAGGCAGGCACAGGTCACGTGGCCGTGGGTGGACACAGTGAGCTGTACAACCTGCACTGTACAATCTGGGGCTGTCAATTATACCCCGTGTAGGCATCACAAATGGCAGAACTGTGTACACACATACACGCACACAACAAACACAACTGTAGGGCTCCACAACATCCACATGCATTCTGCACAGACATGTCCAGTCAACTCACTGGCCCTTACACACACACATGATGTTATCCATTGGTGCAGCCTATGCCCCTGGCAAACATATCACCCTGTGCATATGTTGAAGCCTGTGCTGCATCCCTGTCATCCACATCATCGGTGCAGGGTTATGCACATATATTCTGATGCACAGGGTGAACAGCATAGTGGGAGGTGTATGTAATACCTGTGTATGCATAGTGAGGGATATGTATGTTGCAGTGGTTGTGTGCAGCCCATGCCCCTGGCAAACATATCACCCTGTGCATATGATGAAGCCTGTGCCGCATCCCTGTCATCCACACCATCGGTGCAGGGTTATGCACAAATATTCTGATGCACAGGGTGAACAGCATAGTGAGAGGTGTATGTAATACCTGTGTATGCATAGTGAGGGATGTGTATGTTGCAGTGGTTGCGTGTGAATACTGAGTTGTGTATGTGGCATAGGTTGTGTACTGTCGACATGCACCAGTCACACCATGTAGTGCAGGTGCAGCATGCATTGTGATGTGTTCACGGTATGTGTCTCGGTTACATCTGTAGCACCATGTTGGTTGTGATACCCTGGTTCCCTCCTATGGTGTACTTGCATGTGCCTACAGGTAGCAGTGTTTGCAGTCCCCACGTGTAACTGTGGAGTACACACAGGCATGTCTGGCAATATCAGCATGCTACATGTACCTTCATCCTGACTGTTGGACACACAAACATGACACAGATGTCCGCACATATACTGCACCTGACGCATGAGGTCGGTGCCACAGGCTACACTGGACAGAGACGTGACATACATAGCAGGACACATTACAGGTATGGTGACATGGTGCAGGGGTTGTACACAGTGGCCTGGCCAATGATGATGTGAGGTGTCACTTGGTAGCTGGAGGCCACACTGTGCAGCAGTAGGACCCTGTAACAGTACGTGAACATGGCCGCAGTCACGGGGTGTACACCACTATAACGCACACCCCATAGTGTGCAGCTGGGGACCCTTGCCTTCGTGGTCATCACCCTCATAGTACTATGCACCCACACGACGTGTCACAGAGAAGGGACATGCACAGGTAGCCAGTATGGCTGGGACCTATGGCATCAACAGGGTTGTGCAATGCATCACCATTACGGGTTAGTCAACACATGGGGCCAGTGATAATTTCCCACCGTATATTAGCATACACACTCACACCAAGCACCAGACATACATACAGACACACGCACACTGTGGTGACCACACATGTGTATATGGACAGCCGATGTGTGTGATGCACCTCACCGGCGAACGTCATGCTTCCCACACTGACGTATGTACACCTCTACAATGGTGTACAGGGATGTGTAGCAACTGGGACATATTCCCCGCAATATGTGGCATCCCTGGTCACACATTCGGACACACAGGGCAGTGCTGGGAATGATACACCAGCCATATGATGACACGTTTGATGGACATGCAGCGGTATTGATTGCATTATGTGTACCAACGCTATATCTGGCAAATGTGCTGCTGTATACACACGAGAGGTTGTAGGTGTTATAGGTGCCATATGACATATAGTTGTTAACACCTGACCGCTGTGTATGCATTATGTCAGCACTGTCACGTAACAGCGACATAGCGTACAGTTAGCACATGGCATGATAGGATGGTGTGTGACACAACTGTGAGCCACCCCCTGCACACATACATCTAGACAGGTGGTTCACCACGTTATGTACACACATCCCTCTCACGTGCTGTTTGTATGTCACCGTATACAGATGTCAATGATGGGTCTGCATTGCGTCTGCATGTCGTAGGTAGGTGCAACTATGTTACGGACATCGGCCACTGTACATGCATGTTTGCTGCATGCACAGTACAGATGTCACATGTGTCTCCTGTTGCCATGTTTGTATGCATTGCTATTGTTGGACATGTGTGTTGACATACATAACACATGGACTGCGGTATGATATCACGGGTGTCACAGGCGACCAGTACAAGGGTATATGTCCCGGTCAACACTGCTACCCCCTGTAATGTGAGCATTCAACAGACATGGGCCCACATTCAATTCGCGTGTGCAGCATTGATTAGGCCAGTGTTATGCACAAGGTACATCAAAGGCCATGTATGTATGTGTTGTATGTGCAGTCCATGCACACATCCACACAATCACATGTATGACATACCCAGACGTGTGTTCATTGGTGTACAGCAACAGTCAGGTATCACAGCTGTGTAAGGGTCATGGTATGTCTTGAGCCGACCTGTTCATGTATACTGGTATCATTGCAATGCATAACACCTGTTGGATCCCTGTTGGTACATGTGTACTCTGCACAGCTGGTGTACACCGCTGTACAGCCCAGTGGTCATGTGTCACATGGTGTTGTTGGACCGTATGGCTGTGTAGTGCTGCACCAACGACATGGTGCTGACTTGACAGCTACAGTGTACACTGCAGTGTGTACGTGTGTGACCTGCACCTGTGACAGCTGTGATGGCAGCTGTGTGTGTACAGGTCACTGCATGTGTGACCGCCCTGTGCGTGAGGGCAGTTATACCTTACTGTGCCCTTCTGTGTGTACACTCCATCTGCATGCGAGATTGCCCTTTGCAACAGCTAAGTGTGTGAGCATGCCCAGTATGCCGTTGTGTAGATGGACACACAGTACATTCCACACTGCGCCCTTCTGTGATTAGACTCCGTGTGCATGCAAGATGGCCCTTTGCAACTGCTAAGTGTGTGAGCATGCCCAGTACGCCGTTGTGTAGATGGACACACAGTACATTCCACACTGCGCCCTTCCGTGATTAGACTCCGTGTGCATGCAAGATGGCCCTTTGCAACTGCTAAGTGTGTGAGCATGCCCAGTACGCCATTGTGTAGATGGACACACAGTACATTCCACACTGCGCCCTTCCGTGATTAGACTCTGTGTGCATGCAAGTTGGCCCTTTGCAACAGCTAAGTGTGTGAGCATGCCCAGTACACCATTGTGTAGATGGACACACAGTACATTCCAAACAGATGTGTGATACTAAGCGTGTGGGCATGGCCATTGACATCCTGTATAGCCATGGTGGTCATCCAGGCACCAGATGTCCAATTTCAATGTCACGATGGATGCCTACATTGAACACACTTGTTGCTCTCTTGAAGTGTGTACTGTCTGTGGCGCATCCCGTATCTATTCAGTGTTGTTGTGCTCCATAGATATTTAGTTGGCCCGTTGACAGCACTGGCGTGTTTGTGTACGTCTACCTTGGGACAGTAATATGCTTTCAGACCGCTCACTCTCTAAACATTCCTTATCGGCATTTTTGCCTTTACGGATGATGTCACCCACCTAGAAGTATGCCTCTTGGAGTGCTGTGTTCAGTAATCTCGGTAGCGCATTCTGTAAATGTGTAATGCTGTAGTGTGCTAGAGTAGGCAGGTGTGTGTTCAACTCCCGGCCCTTCCAAGTGTGTGTGTGTGTGTGTGTGGGTGTGTGTGTGTGTTTGCAGCTGCCTGGGGACACAGTAAAGCTTTTAGATGCCTCACAACACATACATTCCCTATCGGCGTCTTTGCCTTTGCGGATGATGTCACCCACCTAGAAGTATGCCTCTGGGAGTGCTGTGTTCAGTAATCTCGGTAGCGCATTCTGTAAATGCGTAATGCTGTAGTGTGTTAGAGTAGGTAGGTGTGTGTTCAACTCCCAGCCCTTCCAAGTGTGTGTGTGTGTTTCCAGCTGCTTGGGGACACAGTAATGCTTTTAGATGCCTCACAACACATAAATTCCCTATTGGCGTCTTTGCCTTTGCGGATGATGTCACCCACCTAGAAGTATGCCTCTGGGAGTGCTGTGTTCAGTAATCTCGTTAGCGCGTTCTGTAAATGCGTAATGCTGTAGTGTGTTAGAGTAGGTAGGTGTGTGTTCAACTCCCGGCCACTTCCAAGTGTGTGTGTGTGTTTCCAGCTGCCTGGGAACACAGTAATGCTTTTAGATGCCTCACAACACATACATTCCCTATCAGCGTCTTTGCCTTTGCGGATGATGTCACCCACCTAGAAGTATGCCTCTGGGAGTGCTGTGTTCAGTAATCTCAGTAGCGCGTTCTGTAAATGCGTAATGCTGTAGTGTGCTAGAGCAGGTAGGTGTGTGTTCAACTCCCGGCTCTTCCAAGTGTGTGTGTGTGTCTGTGTGTGTGTTTCCAGCTGCCTGGGGACACAGTAATGCTTTTAGATGCTTCACAACACATACATTCCCTATCGGCGTCTTTGCCTTTGCAGATGATGTCACCCACCTAGAAGTATGCCTCTGGGAGTGCTGTGTTCAGTAATCTCGGTAGCGCGTTCTATAAATGCGTAATGCTGTAGTGTGTTAGAGTAGGTAGGTGTGTTTTCAACTCCTGGCCCTTCCATGTGTGTGTGTGTGTGTGTGTGTGTGTGTGTGTTTCCAGCTGCCTGGGGACACAGTAATGCTTTTAGATGCCTCACAACACATACATTCCCTATCAGCGTCTTTGCCTTTGCGGATGTTGTCACCCACCTAGAAGTATGCCTCTCCGTGTGCTGTGTTCAGTAATCTCGGTAGCGCGTTCTGTAAATGCGTAATGTTGTAGTGTGTTAGAGTAGGTAGGTGTGTGTTCAACTCCCGGCCCTTCCAAGTGTGTGTGTGTGTGTGTGTGTGTGTGTGTGTGTGTGTGTGTGTTTCCAGCTGCCTGGGGACACAGTAAAGCTTTTAGATGCCTCACAACACATACATTCCCTATCGGCGTCTTTGCCTTTGCGGATGATGTCACCCACCTAGAAGTATGCCTCTGGGAGTGCTGTGTTCAGTAGTCTCGGTAGCGCATTCTGTAAATGCGTCATGCTGTAGTGTGATAGGGTAGTTAGGTGTAAGTTCGATTCCCAGGCCTGCCAGATGTGTGTGTGTGTGTGTGTGTGTGTGTGTGTGTGTGTGTGTGTGTGTGTGTGTGTGTGTGTGTGTGTGTGCATGCTCCCGTCTGCCTGGGGACTCAGGTTATGCTTTTAGATGCTTCGCAACACAGATGTATCCTGCTGACGTCTTTGTCTTTGCAGATGTTGACACGCACCTAGTAGAATGCCTGTGTGTCTGCTGTGTTTAGTAATCTCGGTAGCGTGTTCTGTAAATGCATCATGCTGTAGTGTGATAGGGTAGTCATGTGTAGGTTCGATTACCAGCCCTGCCACATGTGTGTGTATGTCTGTATCTCTCTCTCTCTCTCTATATATATATATATATATATATATATATATATAAAATCTATTTTCTGCCCATACCTCCGCTCTTGCATGGACAGCTGACTTTTATGTATCGCATATTTGCGTAGCTTTCACATACCAATGAGGTATGTTGCAACTCCCAACATTGTCCATGCAACGTCCATGTTACGGGCGGTGTTACACGCCCTTACAGGAGTTTGCTGTATATCTTGGCAGACATCTATCCTTGCTGTACTCTCACTGTACTCATTACGACACCGGAGGCTTCATGTATCATGGCCTAGTTTTGATGTGTGTATGTCTATTTGTGCTGTGTGCATGGCTCTGGGTATGTCCCACTATCATCATTTGTAAAGGTGACAGCCCTATAGGTTCTTCATGTAGACTGCTGTGTCATTTGACATGTCAGCACATACCTGCGGACAGTACTGCACGTCCTACTGCAGCGCATTTCATACCTTCTGTATTATCTTGCAGTCGATATTGCTGTTTCCTCACACATGGATCTGTTTCTGTTCATACCACTCCACCTCCTAGAGCAAGTTGCTGGACAAGGCCTTATCTGATAGTGGGACACATAGGGGCAGTATTGACATGTTGCTCTTACAAACGTAGATAGTTGACACAATAATAGGTTTTGCATTAGTATGGCTTTTCTGTCGGATTTGGTGTCTTACTCACATGTTTGTCATTATTTCATGTCTTCAGTTATCATGAAAGTGCCAGAATGCTACTGTTGTTACGTGGAACACACCAAACATATGAGGCAGAACTCTACACGTTCTGCGTAAATCTGTACAGTTGCAGAGTATGTGTCTGTAACAAAATATCAACTTTCTGACACCAATACACACACTGTATGGCAGCATCACAGGCCACATGCCATTACATTTATATCGCAAGACACACCCACCCAGACAGTTGTATTCCTCACACAGGCCAACAGTGGCTTATCCACACTAATTGGTCTATCATGACCATATGTGTGCGCCGGTATTTGCACTTTCTGTCAGTGGCAGAGCTCACGTACGTGTCTGGGGGACTGGACATTGTTACGGTGACACTGCATGACACCCTGAGGGACACATTACTTTTGTGTCTATTAACCTTCCACATTGACATTCACAGGGCATACGTTGTCATCCACATTTGTTGGAGTACATGTGTGTGTCTTGTACATGTTTTCTCATTTGTCCTGATGTCTTTCTTCTCACCTGTCCACCTAGTATCACTAGTTCTGTACATGTATTTTGGACAGGTTACCTTCATACCCCTAACCTGTACACATTATGGGTAAACACCCTGACGTTTGACCTTGTTACATTTGTCATAGTGATGTGCCTTTCTGGTAAATTGCTGGCAAGGCATTACGGACTGTGCGGTAGATAATAGTGACTGACATTTCCATTACATGATTAGTAACACTCATAACATCCGTATTCATGGGTACGCCAGTATTCTCACGATGTTCTGACTTTGTCTGGGGTATATCTAATATAGTCCCTATTTGTATTTCATGTACTATGCCTTAGTGCAGCTGTGTTATTCTGACAGTTTGCCAGTTATGGGGACCATCTTGGTCGTACGCATGTCCATCCATGATAATCGCCTACATGACACTGATATAGGGCCCTACATATTGCCAAAATGGTTTCCGCAATATCCAGTGGATGGTTTGCCCCATTATTGAGAATATAGGCGTGTGCTATACCCACATCACTCCCACGGGGCGGGCCTACGAAATCCCTGCTAAACAACACCTAGGCCTATTTCTGCATACCCATGATTCCCATACCTGACAACCCTCTACAGTACCCATTACACATGTTTAATGTGTGTGGTACTGAAGTGTGGAGACACTTATATGCACTCCCCACTCTCCGGATATCAGTTCGTATGTCATACATTCTATCGACACATGTGTCGTCACCCTTGCACCTGATACTGTTGCATGTACAGCTATTTTGTATTTGCTGCGGTCACTTGTTTTGCGTCAATGTCGGTTGACACTACGTAAGATTCAATTTTTGGAGTCCTGCAATGGACACCTATCTGCATGTTTAAAGTGTAGAACTTGCTGGACTGTCACTTTCTGGCCAATGGTTTGGAATGCTGCGGTTTATTCACCTTTCCTGCATGTCTGTTTGTCTACCCATATTAGATATAACGTCGCCTATTTATGTACATATGTCATATCTACGGGACATAAGTCTGTTGTGTATACATATATACATGTACAATCCTCATTTCATAACTTGCTTTGGTTTACGTCTGTGGATTATGTGTATACACATATATCTATATCCATACCATACCTTTCCACTATACAGATTGCCGCAGAGGGTACAGCTGCTTGCCCCTTTATCTTCGCTGTGTTTTAAATAAACCTGTGTCTATCTGGCAATGTCGTGGCATTTCATTTGAGACTTACAGTGGGGATTTCTGGCAAGCAGTTCAGGTTACGACTGCATACCCTTCAGAGAATCCATGCTACTGACACATCCATTATTCTATCCACTTTCTATGTTTGTTCTGGCACATATCTGGTGTTTGTCCCTATTTGTACCTGTAGTTTGCATGGCTTTGTCCGGTTTCATACTTTACGAGGTTAACATGTTTGAGCCATGTATAACTAACATGGGGGAAACAGCATTCATTTACTATGCTGTGAGCGGATCACACACGCACAGGCGCACTTGCATTTCCTTATTTTGGGTAACGCGCAGGCACGCATGCATATCCTTATATATGTTTACTAAGTCTTTGTGCTTACATGGGCTTTATTACTTGTGACAGTACCAGTAATTATCTATAATACGGTTAACGGATGTTTGCGAAACACACGTTCACCTTCACATATTTAACTGTCTGTACAGCACAGACGCATTCATTACACTTTCACATTATATGTGCTGTAGTTGTTGTTCAACCGGGAATGCATTCACGTTGGCCGGATGCTGTAACCACTATACGTTTGGTGTTCTGACTCATTTATATGCATACCCATAGTACATAGCTACATTAACATATGCCTCACCGCTTCACTTACGTCACAGGCATCCATTCTCCTGCTGGGAGAAATGCAGTACTACATGTTACACATTCCCTATTCCCTACTGCTCTGGACCCACGCTGCATATTTCATCACTGCAGGGATATTCAGAACCCAAAGGCTTATAGTCCTGACACATACAGGTCTTTAATTGTCAGGGTGTTCATGTGGTGATCTGGGTTTAGGCTGGTCCGCCTGGTGAACGGAACTGCCCTGACCATGTTCAAATGTCAGACAAAGCACATGGACAGGGTTTGTCCATTTTAAACATTTAATCTGTGTTTACAGACACAGGTGTTTGGGCACCTGTCAGCAGCTTATGATGTTGGCAATACATACTATGGGTGGGGGCGGTTACAATACATAATCCACGGTGAGTGGTGTTCCCATTCACGTTTGACTATTTCCTGTATTCATTCTTATGAGGGTTATTATTTTGCACATGACTTAACTATGAATTAACTACGGGTATGCAGTAGTACAGTCAACATATGTGACGGCTTGTTACAGTATATATGTACGGACCTCTGTAATACTGGGGACTACCCCACATCCTTCACAGCATTTCCTGCTTATGTACATACTATTATTCCTTGAACTTTCGAAGCTTGTGAGAGCAGTAATTACATCTGTCCCTATTTGTCCACCCATCCTTTTAGGCTTTGTCCAGGTTTTGTTGCTGTAAGAGGTTGAGAGGTGGTGTCAGTATGTGATTCAGTTGAATATATACTGTCGATAATTCAGTGGGGAGTAGGGTTACCACTTGTTCCTCTTTGCAAGGGGAGGTCCCACTTTGGACAGTTGTGTCCTGCGACAACACCTAAGACATGGCAAATGTCCTGTGATTTTAAGACAATATATTTCTTCATTTCTGTACTAGTTGCATGATACAGGTATTTTGTATCTGGTACACATAACTATTATTTGGGATAGCATAAGCTATTCAAATGCTATGGCATTAGCTTTTATCTTGGCATACACGTGTAATTCTGTACTTTGCTCAGGCCGGGGGTATGTTTTATCCTGCAAATTCTCACATTTCTACAAGGGATGTCCCACCTTGGCCATCTGAGCAGGTGGCAACCCTAGTGGGGTGACCTGCATGGTGGACAGCTGTTCCATCCTGCGTAGTATGAATTGCATGTCTGTGTAGATACTGATCAGTACCGTGACTACACATACATGTTTTGTCCAGATGTGTACAGTAATGGACACCGTGGCATGTAAACAACTCTGAGGTTTCAACAGGTTACTTATCCCACGCGGGATGTACACACATTTTGCCGTAACATTAACGCGCGGCCATTTGGATTTACGTACCTGTGATGGGATGTTTACAAACGTGGGATACATATTTGCAATCTGGACACTGCCTAGGACGATACTTCCTACTACATATGGGGAATACCCGCTATGTGTAGGTGTACGGATGCGCAAGGCTGGTAGCTGGATTTGGTGGACATTCGGACATGGGTGCGGGTTATGTGCTATACAGGGGTTGTTGCATATTGCATTTGCATGCATGGGTTCTACTTTTGGATATCCCAGTTCCGCATATAGTATCCTTTGTGTATGTGATGGTTACGTTCCTGTTCATGTGTATAGCACATTTTAATATACATATGTTTGTGTGTGTTTGGTATACAATTTGGACTGTCAGGTTTCTTTATGGTTGTTATATAGCCAAAACTGCCCAGCTGTGTACTATCACTACCACTGTGGGACTGCTGGTGACCATACCCATGGGGCTAGACGTGTGTATTGGTGGCGCGCTGACATGATGCGCTTCACTTCCACTGGGTATAACTTCTGACAGTGCAGTACATTACGGACACACGATTTTAAATATCATTTGTTCCATGGACGGTAACTCATATTATGTTGCGTGCATTTCTGATTGGTTCTCCATTTTGTGTGGTCGGGAACTGTCTTGCATGCTTTGCATACGTTTCATTATCCACGGACACTGATAGGTGCGATTACTATTGCAGGCAGGCTATAATATTCAGCAGTTTAGGTTGCTCATCGCCAGCCGACATTGACACGCCTCCAGGTGCAGCTTAGTAACGCCCCATGCACTCGCGCATGTGTCCTATGCACGTGGATGTGGTAGTGGCGCACCTTCATTAATATGCATATGGTGCTACTACACCATTTATACGCTGCACGGCTGGTGCAGGCCTTACACCAGCCTTGCGCCGAGCTTCATGAGTCCGGGGGACGGTCTGCAATACTGTTGCTTTTTACTGTATGTACTCATGTAGCCATACCTTTTTAATTAGACATTTTCCCTCATTTCACAGGACTGCATTGCTTTGGACAGTTACATCTTCCAAACAAACCCATTGAGTTGCAAATGTCCTAATATTCTAGAAGAACAACATCTTACAATGTTTCAGCTTTGTATTATTGTAGTACCTCCCAGGATGCATAGTAGCAAGATCTGCTTGAACCCCGCTCACCGGCCAATAATCGGTGATGTCTTAAAAGACATAAATAATATTCATACCAATGGCGGCATGAACATCCATTGTCTATTCATAGTTGACTGTTTTCCTCAATGTAGTGTGATTTTGGAATTGGTATATTTAAGTAGTGGAGTGTGTGAGGGGTGCAGAGGTGCAGGGGGGATGTCCTCCTACAAAAGCAAAGGAAAAAATATAATTTGCGGTTATAGTGCTATTACTTTTTCCCTTAATTTTTTGTAGGGGGGCAAGCCCCCCTGCACCACCCACCCCCCCGTTAATTAAATATACCAATCCCAAGATCTCATTACATTGAGGAAAATGGTAAAGTACAAATACACAATGAATATTCATGTCGCATCTGCCTGGTTGTATGTTTTCCATACAAAAACATGCACCTTTCAATTGCCAATCACTAGGACCATGCCCACATCTGTGCAGAACAGCCTGTGAGGTACTACAGTAAAACAAAACCAACATTTCAATAAAAATATTGGACAACTTTGCAACTGAATCTTGTTACTGTACGATAAGTATTTTCCCATTAGCTGATGCCCTTCAGGAATTACACAGTAACTGTCTGTATAATACTGATTCCACCCAAATGATTTTTTTTCTCTTTTTTTTCTTTCCTGCATTGTGGCATATTTGCAGCTTTGACTCCTTTCCTGAATATTTGACTGCAGTATAGTTACACTGATTGCCATTAGACAGTTGAGGCAAATGTAGTCTCTATATTTCCCCATATTTTCCTATGTATGTGCTTAAGTATGCATGCAGTATATAATCTAAGTTTATATTCATGTGGTTGTAAAACTACGGCCTTGCTATGTCTTACTGATAGGCTTGCAATTCAAAGCATTCTTGAGTGTCTGTCAAATTTGTATATGCTGGATATGTGATAATGCATGCATTTTATTAAAACTATGTATGTAGTGCACATAATTGTTTTAGTGGTGTACTTCACTGTAAGTATTGGAATGAGGCATAGGGCCAGATTTACGAAGGCTTGCACGGAGTCTAAGAGTAGTGTAAGATGGCAGACAGCCAATATGTCTGCCGAGCAATCCAGCAACAGCCGGCAGGGTCATGCATGAGAGCTTCTAAAGCTACTCTTGCATGGGCAGTGTTATGTTATGCAAATTACCTAATTTGCTGCTGAAAGCTATGCAAATGAGGTAAATTTGCAATCCAGGAAACACTAACCTGTCCGTGGAAGAGTAGTGTTATTTGTAGGAATGTACTCCGTTGGTAATGGAGTACCATTCTGCAAATAGCTAAACGGAGCTATGATAGCTCCAAATAAAGGAGGCATCCAGTTGAGGAAGCATGCCAATGGCCAAATATAAGGCCATTGGCATTTTTATAGATTGAAAATTAATAAAAATTAATTTTTATTTTTTTTCCCCGATCTAAAATGTTTAAGCATAGCGCAGCGCCGCACAAATGTGCGGAGCTTTAAAAAACAGAAAATAATTAAAAAATAGCCAAAAATAGGCATGTTTAATAAAAAGATTACTCTGCCATGCAGGTGAATGGCAGGCTGAAGACAACATGGCTACTGAGTAGTGGTTGCTAAGGGGGGAAGCTCAGTTTGAGAGATGTAACCAAGCATTAGTAGGCAATCCTATGCAAATGAGGATAAGGACAGTGAATCCCAATTTTCCCTGGTATGTGAGCCATGTCCCTAGAGTGTAAGTGTAGGTGTAGGGGAGTAGTAGAGTAGAAGATAGGTGACATCATGAGGGGGTATGTCTGAAAGATTGTAAGCTTATTGGAGCAGAGTGGTTTGTGCTTGCCATGAGTTGCTCAGGATTGCAAGAGGCGTGTCTACAGTTGTCCTAGCTGAAACCCAGAAACTAAAGGTGTACGCCGTGGATATATCTGAAATTTCTTGCAAACATGCTTACACCATGTGCGAGCCTGTAAGCCTGTGTAAGCCTGTATGCGCGTGTGTGCACCTGTCTAAGCCTGTGTAAGCCTGTGTAAGCCTATGTGCATGTGTGCTCGTGTGCGCATGTTTGCACTTGTTTGTGCGGCGCTGCCCCTTGTGGAAACAGAAAGGGAAAAGGAAGGAAAAAAGTAGGAGGAAGTTAACCAAGGAGAACTAGCAGAGCTGCCAGGTGAAATATATCAGAATCAGCCAATTACACCGGCAGTAGACTAGCCCAGACCAGCCCAGCACTTTAAACTCTGCAAACACCATTCCCCCATGTTTTTTCTCAAGAACTCTGCAACACTGCAGTATACAAAGAGTGAAAACTTAAAAAGCTTAAGTCAGACAAAATGTTAAGGGCTGCTATTGCTATCATAAGCCAACATGTGCAAGATGCTGAGGGTGGTGATATTTTGAATGCTGCTGAGCAACCCACAGTGAGGAGATGGAGAAGAGTGTACAGACCCAGCGTAACCTACCAGGGGCTACATCAGCTGGAGATAGTGGAGCGCTATAGAGTGGACAGAGACCTCCTGTGGAAAATTGTTGAGCTGTGCCGGCCACGCCTCACACACAGAACCAACAGAGGGGAACCCATCCCAGTGAATACCAAGGTATGTGTTGGCCTATGAATACTAGCTACAGGTACCTTCCAGAGACCAACTGGTGATATGATGGGGGTTTCACAGGCATCAGCATCCAGGGTACTGCACCAGTTCCTGGATGCCATGTCAGCACATGTTGGTGAGCATGTACATTTCCCCAATTCCCGTGAGGCATTGGCCAGCAATATGCTTCTTTTCCACCAAATAACAGAATATCCTGAGGTAGTGGGTGCAATAGACTGCACGCACATATACATCAAAGCACCACCCAGTGAGTGGGGTAGGGTCTACATCAACCACAAGGGCTTCCCCTCCATCAACTGCCAGGTCGTGTGCAATGCCCAGGGCATAATAATGAATGTGTGTGCTTGCTGCCCTGGAAGCTATCACGATTCCCACATCTGGCATCTGATGCAGCTATACCAGAGATTTGCCAATGGGGACATCCCTGACGGTCACCTAGTGGGGGATGCTGGATACGCACTGGAGCCGTGGCTGATGACACCCATCAGAAATGCACACACACCCAAACAAGAACTCCATAATGAGGCACATGAACAAACAAGAAACATAATCGAGCGTGTGTTTGGGATGCTCAAGTCATGGTTCCGGTGCCTGGACACATCTGGTGGAGCCTTGCAGTACTCACCAACTACATGTTCCCAAATTGTCATGGTATGTGCCATGCTACACAGTATGATCCTGCAAAAACAGCTGCAGCAGGAACAGCATGGTGCAGGGCCAAACAGCCCCCCACCATTGCCAAGGCCTGCACAGGCACAGCATGACTCGGAGGAGGAACAACCTGAGCCTGCCCCAGTAGGCAGACGGAGGCATGCCCAGTATGCCTTGGTCTTGGCAAAGACGCAATGCATAGCACATTCACTGACTCAGTAGGAACCCTGAAAATGACACCTCTCTCTGCCTCACACATACAATAAAAGGGATGCCTAACTTGACACTACCTGTTTTCAAACATGTATAGGGAGTGTACTATGTGCATCCAACATAGGCAGCCCTGCAGCACACCTGAGGCATGATTGTCCTATTTTAAGCAATATAAAGCAGTGCTAAGCACATTTTACCACTGTTTAGCATATTTAAGCACAATTGCATGGAGCTGCTCACCGCGCAAACTAGCGCAACATTGGGCAACGATGAGCAACGTTGGCAACGTTGGGCAATGTTGGGCAAAGTTGGGCAAAGTCAGGCAAAGTCAGGTAAACACAGTCACACCTGCTTTACTGTTCCTTAACCAGTCAGGTCTGCCCAGCAGGAAAATAAAAAGCAGTGACAGGGCTCGAACTCAGGATACTGTGCACTATAGTCACAGTACTGAACCACTAAGCCATGACAGCATTTCACTGGCACAGACACAGCAGGATAATTGTAGACTAACGCAAACACAAACAAATGCTATATCATGTCCTCTGAACTTCCCCCCAGGCCTATGCAAACAGATAGCAGGCCAGGCAGTGTGATGTGGGTTGGGTAGGCTATGAAGTCACAAACTAATATATGTGAAATTGGAAGTTAAGATCTGTAGTACAGTAGTATGCCTCAAGCCAGTACGATAGGCAACAGCACAGACTGAAATGGAGTACCTGACATAGCAGTGCAGGCCTAGCAATTGTGTATAAATGTCAGGTGAACCCCTCATCCTATGTACACCCACAGTAACAATCAGGTGTGCCCCCCTGGGTAGAAATGTACAAATAATAGCTGTCCCCCCTGTATGTAGAAATGTTGATAAGTCTATGCAAAGTGACTCATGGAAGCCCTGCAGGCACAGCATGCTTCCTGTCGATGTACAACACAAAGGTGAACCCTGAAGTAAAAACCAACTTGATTTTTCACATACATATAGTATATATGTCCACACTGGGCATGCTCACACACACTTAAACAAATTTAGCAAATTTCAGTCAGCAACATACTGAAAGGTCATACTGGGCATGCTCACACACTTAAATAAACAAAGCAAATGTCAGTCAACAACATACTGAAAGGTCATACTGGGCATGCTCACACACTTAGGCCATGTCTGAGTACAGCAGTGGGCCACACATATCTGGCAGTTGCAGTTCTTACCCCAGAAACTTGTCAATATTCACCAGTCCTGCCTTGTGCACACAGTTATATGAAAACAGACCCATATAATATATTGGACTCCTGTCATAATCAAACTATGTACTACAAGTACTTAAGTTGTTCAAAGAAAGTGAAAATTCAAAGAAGATCAATAAACAATGAGCACTCCTAACATTATACAATCCATGTTCTGGCAAAAATATTGTCAAAGAGTCCATAGAGAACCATGAAGCTTTCTTTCGCTATGTCATAAATATCAATGTAAACTCATATATGTTCTGAGTCAGTGCAAACTGTAAATGAATACATGTACATGACTGACATTGCCAACATCTTGTCAGACAGGTTCATACATATTTACCCCCCTCTCACTGACAAAAGGGCCTATTATCATACCTGGAGATTGTGAAAACCCAGAAATCACATATACAATGGTTAAACAGCATTTTCCAAACCTAAAAACACGGCGTCTATGGGATGACATGGTTTCCCTAGCTGTGTCATATGTGAACTCCAAAACAAACAGACCCTGCACCTGAACAGTCTGTTAAGACTCACCCTCTGTACAGGATATGAAACTGTTGAATGCATTACAGCAATGTTTGGCACACTCCACACGTGTTGGTGCACAACAGACCATGGGAGCTATTGTCTTATAAGCCTATTAAGCCTGATCTGCAAGGCCATGGAGTCCATCATGATGGAACTCATAAACAGAGCTATTGGGAGCCTACAAACACCCAACCCTACCAATTATGGTTTGGTCAGGGGCAGATCATGGTTCCGAAGCCTGCTAGACTGTTTTCAAGGCAGTCACCCAGGACATACATCAATGAACTGAGCTATACACGTCCAACATAGACTTTGAAAAGCCCTTTTCCAACATCCCAGACACATGTCGTATCCACAAAATCAAAAACCTGTGCATAAATATGTATGTCATCTGATGGATTGCCAACTGGGGCACAGATAGATCCCACAAGGTAAGAATTGTGGTCTTCTGTTCAAGCTGGTAACAACTGCTGTCTCCCATGGCATAGTCCTGGGACCCCTCCTGTCTGGTGTATACTTTTCAGAAATACAGTCAAACACACGAGGGCTATGTTTAGCAAAGTTTGTGGATGACTGCAAAAAAGTTGTCATAATCAATGTTTGGGACAACAGAGACATCCTTAAAAAGGGTCTCAGTCAGACAGATGTGGTGTCAAAATTATGGCCTCGAGCTAAAGTCATACAAATATCACATAGGTGCCAACACCCTAAATATGGAGGTGATAATAAGGGATCTATGGACACATGTGGATAGTCATCTCTACTTCCAGAAACACATTCACAAAGTGGTCAGAAAACCATGCTATGTGTTCCCACAAACTGCCAAGGTCTTTGCATGTAGGTCAAAGGAGGTTCCCTCTACTCATCAGTCATCAGACCTGTCAGAGAGTACCACAACACACTTGCGATGAATCTGACTAGGCACCTTCAGCAGCTGGAAAGACCACTGAAGTACCTCAACAAGAGGATTACTGGCCTCAAACAGTTGCCCCATGCAACAAGACTGAATTTAATTCAATCTGTACACTGTTGCAGGAGATCTCTGCCCAACAGACAGGTCCATGTTCAATGCAGAACTGATGTACATGTGCTATCTGAAGTAAACCCAAGCTCACTGTACCACATGCTCTAGGGATATCATCATCACAACATTAAATAGAACATGTTGGAGGGATACATTACTAACTCACAGACTTCCCTTGCTTTGGAACAGGCTCCAAACCGACATTAAGCCGAGTCCCTCACTGACACTCTTCCAGAGGAGCCTTGATCCGTGTATGTGAAACTGAACTGTCACACCATGGATCACTTCATGAGCTCTACTACACAGAGGCCTAGGGAACTAACTCCATGGGTGGTGATAGCTGCACACTCTGGCCATACTAATATATGCCTTCAGGCAGATAGCCTATTACCTACCTATGTACCTATATATATATATATATATATATATATATATATATATATATATATATATATATATATATATATATATATATATATGTGTGTGTGTGTGTGTGTAGGAGGAACACAGTATAATAAGCCAAAGATGGATGGGCAGATATGTGTGTAAGAGGGTGACCATGACAGGGAGCCATCCAGGACTGTCCCACCCAGCACACATCCCAATGGCACGAAAGACATGAGGTGCACATCTCTCCCACTGTACATAACAGCCACCAGTATCTGTAAGCATTACAGTGTATGTGGTCTATGTGCCTGCTGTACAACATGACTATACAATGAAGTACACATCTACTATCTGTAGACATGTACCTGTCACATAGGTTCGTAGGTATGTAATAGACTATCTCCACAAAGGCATATATCAGCCTACGCAAGTTGTGCCGCTTTCACCACACCATTGGGTAGTCTCCCAAGGCCTAGTTCTAATACTTAGTACCCTAAGTGCCTTTCTAGTGGGGCTGCTGATGTGATGCCTGGCATGAATTGTCTGTTTCCCATCCACTCATCAAGGTTCCAATTGAAGAGTGTCAGCGAGGGGTTCTGTCTCATGTACATTGGGACTCTGTTCCACAGTAAGGCAAGTGTCTGGGATGGTACTCTATCCCACCAGCATGTTGTATTCATCGTTCTGATGAGGTTCATATCCCTGGAATGTGTAGGGTGACTCAATGTTATCTGTAGATGGAGCATGTTCAACAGTTATGTGTTGGACATGGCTCTGTGTGTTAGGCAGAGTGTGCCTCTGAGTAGGCGGTACACAACGAAGAACAGATTTAGTTTTACCAGTTGTGTTGCATAACACAACTGTTTGAGGCCAGTAATCCTCTTGGTGAGGTACCTATGTGGTCTCTACAGCTGCTGGATATGCTAAGTCGAGTGCATCCAAAATGGTGCACTGTACTCAGTGATGGATCATGACGTAAGAGTAGGGTGCCAACACTATCTCTTTGGATCCTGATGCAAACCCTTTGTTGATTAGGTGGGACACATAGGATCTCCCAATCACTTTGGCAACATGGTTGTCAAAGGAAAGATGACTATTTACTTGTGTCCCCAGATCCCTTATCACCTTGTCATTTTTAAGGGGGTAACACATATGTGGTAGTTTGTGGGTATTTTGTTTTCAACAAAGAGGATCACTATGCATCCCTCCACAGTGAGCTTGAGGCCATGATTCTAACACCACACATCTGTCTCATAGAGTCCCTTCTGGAGAATATGTCTGTCTTCCGGGGAATCAGTTATGGCAAACACTTTACAGTTCCCAGCAAACTTAGTCAACCACAACCCTCCTGTGTTGGCATGTACATTTGAGAAGTATATACCAAACAGGAGGGACCCGTGGACTGAACCCTGGGGGACACCAGTTGTTACCGGTGTAGAGTCTGACATGTAGCCAGCAACTCTTAATGTGTGGGATCTATCTGTGAGCCAGTTTGCAATCCATCTTGTGATGTATGGATACATGGCCAGGTTGGTGAGTTCATCTATGGTTCCTGACTGGAGAATGGTGTCAAAGGCCTTAGCAAGGTATAGGTAGGCTGTGTTGAGCTCATTTCAATCATCTGTAGCTTGGGTAACTGTCAAAGAAATCTTCCCACTTCAGGAGGTGTGGCCTGCATTTCACAAAGCCAAACTGGGTGTGCTCAACTGTGTGAAGGTTCCCAATCTCTGTATTGTTGACTTCCATTATGATTGGCTCCATTGCCTTGCAGAACACACTCGTCAGGCTGGTAGAGCATGAATGCCAAGGGGTTTTTGTGGCCCCACCCCTGTGGAGTGTGAAGAACGTTGCTGTGCAACATACTATGGGTACATATCCTGTAGAGAGCATGTAGAGAGAGGTGTAGGTATCCTTGATGAATATGGATACATCCTCACCGTATGTGCTATGATTCAAGTTCTGATGCTGGAAGGTATGGAGTGAGTAGTATCCTGGTAGTGCTGGTGTGCTGTCTGGAGCCTTGAACTAGGTTTTTGTTACTGCACAGATATCAATATTTTCCATAATGAGAAGTGCCTCAAGTGTGTGCATCTGGAGGCTGAGACTTCTGGCAATGAGTAGCATTTAGGTCACTTTGTGGTTATTTGTGTTGGTTACAGGGTTTGGTTAGTCTTGCGTGACCGGTGTTCCACACCTGAAGTCAGCACCTCATTGGTGCCATCTGACCATAAGCTAATTACCCTACATATCCACATTCTGGACCCACACCCCCATTAAGGAAACCATGTTAAAAAATGTCTCCAAAGCCAACTTCATGCTTCTTAAGACAGAAGTGCTGAACTGCAGGACACCCATGCAGATGGACAATACAGTTACGACTACTGAATCCTTCCCAATTGCACTTTATAAGCACTTACATGACTGCATGCATCGTGCTATCCCAAACAGAACCAAGACGCTATCCTCCAAGAAAAGGAAGCCAATCTGGTGTTCCCCTGCCATAAACAAACTGCACAACAGAAGGAAGAAACTGTTGCAAAGGAGGGTAAAATCCCATGAGTGGAAGAGCTCCATGGTCAACATCAGTTAGAAGCTGTGATCCCTGATAAAATCCTCCAAAGCAAGTTATGAAAACAAAATTGACACAGATTCTAAAGACAACCACAAAGCATTCTATAGCTATGTCAAGAATCCCAATGGCAATACTCAGATCTGCTCTGAGTTACAGCTCAATGGCACTAAATATACAGACCCAACTGATATTGCCAACATCCTGGCAGATAGGATCAGTGCTAACTTTACCCCCCCTCTCACCCATGAAAGAGCACATCTCTATAACAGAAGACTGCAAAGTTGCTGTCATCACGGCTGCACAGGTAAAAAGCACTCTCCAAAGCCAGGAACACAGCATCCATGGGACCAGATAACTTCCCAGGCTGTGTTCTACACAAACTACAGAACAAACAGACACCACACCAACGTACCATATTCAGTCATAGCCTCACCTCAGGCTTTGTGCCTGCTGAATGGTGCACAGCGACGGTTATCCCACTACACAAGTGTGGAGATACCACGGACCCCAGGAACTAGCGCCCCATTAGCCTGATGAGCCTGCTCTGCAAGGCCATGGAATGTATCATCATACAACTTATAAAAAAAGACATTGGTAATCTCCAAACGCTGGACCACAACCATGTTGGGTTTGTAAAATGCAGATCATGTCTCCTAAACCTGATAGACATCATTGAAGCAGTCACCAGAACTGTAGAGAAGGGTAAGGTGGTTCGCACAGCCTATGTAGATCTTGCCACGGCTTTCAACACCATCCCCCACTCTGGAATTATAGATAAACCCACTAAACTAGGTATAAATTGCTATGTCACAAGATGGGTTGCCAACTGGCTCCCTGACAGAACACACACTATGAAAGTAGCAGACTCCAAGTATGACTTTGGACCTGTGATGAGTGCAGTACCACAGGGTTCAGTCCTGGGTCCTGTCCTGTTTTGTATCTACTTCTCTGAAGTAAACTTTAACATGGAAGGTCTGTGGCTAATGAAGTTTCCAGATGACTGCAAACTAGGAGCCATCATTGTAAATACTAAAGATGTGGACATCCTACAAAAGGGCCTCACTGAGACAGATGCCTGGTGTCAAAGCCATGGCCTCAAGCTCAGTGCCAAAAAGTGCATTGTCATCCCCTTTGGTAAAAACTCTGTAGCCATGAACTACAACATAGGCGGTAGTATACTTAACACTGAAAGTGTGATAAGAGACCTTGGGTCACAGGTGGACAGTGGACACATCTGTGATAATCACATCCCCACAGTAGTCAGGAAATCCTTCTACGTGGCACACCTCATCACAAAAGGTGTCTCATGCAGAATAGAAGAGGGCATTGTTCCCCTCTACTCATCACTCACTAGATCCATAATAGAGTACAACGCCCCTTTTGCTATGTACCTCACAAGACATCTACAACAACTGGAAAGCCTGCAGAAATACCTCACAAAGAGCATTAGTGGCCTGAAATACATGCCATACACAGACCATCTCAAAATGCTCCAGCTGTACTCTCTCGCATATCGCCTACTCAGAGGTGATCTCTGCCTGGCATACAAAGCTATGTCAAACACAGAGCTGTTGGACATGCTCAACATAAAACACTCACAATCCCTCTGATCTTCGTCCCCAAAACCCAGAGTGAAATATGAAAGGAAGGGATGTATCCATTTACCTTATGGATACCCACACCTTTAGGCTAGTGGCACAGCATGAGGCCTTGGAGACCATGCAAGTGCAACTAACATTGGGCAAAGCTGCTTATCAGATTGTAGCCTGCTACAGATCACCTACCTTGTCTCAGGAACCTCACTCAGTATTCCTGAGAACAGAGGAAAATATAAATATCCTACCAAACACCATTATATGAGGAGATTACAACTACCCAAACATTGAGTGGGAGAATTACTCGTGTACAACGTCCTTTGCCCAATGTTTCCTAGAGTTTAAAAACTCAAACGCCCTGGAACAGCTGGTCACCACGCTCACTAGAGGTGACAACATACTGGACCTGATCATCACCAACATGGGGTACCAGTGTTCCACAACATAGATAAACCCCTTGCTGGTAATATCAGATCATAAAGTGATCACACTGGACATCCACATCCCACCCCCCCCCCACCCCAGTCAAGGAAACCACTGTGAAGACATTTTCAAAAGCAAACTGCACACTTCCCAAGACCAAAGTGGAAAGTTCCAAAGCCCCCTTGCTATAGGATAATGCTATACAATCTGCCGAATCATTTACAAGTGCATTCTATGAGCATCTACAGGGATGCATGGATTGAGACATCCCAAATAAAGCCAAGACACACTCCTCCAAAAATAAGAAACCAATCTGGTGGTCATTGCCCATAAATAAGCTATACAACAGAAGGAGGAAATGAACACATGATAGAGCAAACTTCACAAAAGGAAAGGCATCACTGATCATTATTAGGAAGAAACAATGATTGCTCATAAAATAATCCAAGGCCAGTTTCTAAAGACAAATTGCCAAGGAATGTAAGAATAACAACCACAGAGCCTTCGTTAGCTATACCAAACATTTAGGTGGCAACTCTCAAATATGCTGTCAGCTACTGCAAAATGGCAAAAATTACACAAAACCAACTGACATTGCCCACATTCTGGCAGACAAGTTCAGTGCAACCCTCCCCCATCACCCCCACAAGGGCCTGTGTCCATCCCAGAAGAATGCAGAGCCCCAGACTTCATGGACATGCAGGTAAAAACAGCCCTCTCCAAAGCTAAGGACACAGCATCAGTGGGACTGGATGGTGTCCCAGGCTGAGTCTTACACCAGCCCCAAAAGGAACTACACCCTCATCTACATTCACTGTCCAGACTCAACCTTACCAGAGGCTATGTACCCAAAGAATGTCATACAGCAACAGTCATCCAGCTCCACAAAGGGGGTGCCACAACAGAACCTGGAAACTATTGCCCTATAGGCCTACTCAGCCTGGTCTGCAAAGCTATGGAGCAAATTATCATGGAACCCATAAACAGAGACATTGGGAACCTCCAGACACTGGACTCTACCTAACTTGGCTTTGTTAAAGGCAGATCCTGCCTCCTAAACCTAGTTGACTTCTTTGAAACAGTTGCCAAGGACATAGATGGAGGTGAAAGTAGTCCACACAGCCCACCTGGACCTCACTAAGGCCTTTCAACACCATTCCCCACTCTGGCATCATGGACAAGCTTACCAGCTTGAACATTAACAGCTATGTCACAGGATGGGTGGCCAACTGGCTCACAGATCCAACACACATGTTCAGAGTTGCATGTGTCATGTCCGACTCTAAACTAGTCACAAATGGCATCCCACAGGTCTTGGTCCTGGGAACCCACCTGTTCAGTAGATACTGCTCAGAGGTTCAGGCAAGCACGGGAGGAGTATGGCTGAACATGTTTGCAGATGACTGCTAACTGTGGTCCATAATCGGCTCTATGGCTGACACAGACATCCTCCAGAAGGGTCTTACAGAGACAGATACCTGGTGTCAAAACAATGCCCTCAAGCAGAATGCCAAAGAATGCATAGTCATCCCCTTTGGATAAAACAAAGTGCACACAAATTACCACATAGGTGGTAATCCAGTATGTACGGAGAATGTAATTATGGCCCTGGGGACCCAGGTAGATAGTAAACTCTCCTTTGATGATCACATTGCCAAAGTGTTTAGAAATTCCTTCTATGTAGCCCACCTAATGTCACCTAATGTAACCCACTTTGTCTAGGCTGATGATGTCACCATCCTACAAATATACCTGTGGAAAGGAGACTTCCCAGTAATGTGTATAGCGCATTGTGTAAGTGCGTACTGCTGTAGTATCATAAAGTAGTTAGGTAGGGGTTTGCATCCTGCACTTGACAACTGTATGCAAGTGTGTGTGTGTGTCCTTAGAGAGGAGCAACCTTTTTGGAGACGTGGTATACTTATCTTTGTCAAGTCTGATGATGTCACCATCCTACAAATATACCTGTGGAAAAAGAATGCCCAATAATGTATATAGCACGTCATATTGATGCATACTTCTCTAGTATTATAAAGTAGTTAGGTAGGGGTTTGAATTCTGCATTTGACAACTGTATGAGTGTGTGTATCTCCTTGGAGAGGAGCAACCTTTTTGAAGACTACTAAAACACCTTAAAAGTGGTATACTTATCTTTGTCAAGTCTGATGATGTCATCATCCTACAAATATACCTGTGGAAAAGAGAGCTCTCAGTAATGTGTATAGTTTGCTGTGTTAATGCATACTCTTCTAGTATCATAAAGTAAGTAGGTCGGGGTTTGAATCCTGCACTTGCCAACTGTATGAGAGTGTGTCTTCTTCGAGAGGAGCAACCTTTTTGAAAAACACTGCGGCGGTGCCGTTCGATTCTCAGCTAGAGCATCTTCTGTGTGGAGACATGCGTGAATGGGCATACCTTCATTGAAGGTTGTGCGTCAGGGCTGGCAAACTTGGCACGTAAAAAATCTACTGCCAATCAATAGCGGACCGGAGTTCCACTGTGGCAACCCCTAACCGGGAAAAGCCGAAAGACACAAACAAACAAACTGAAACACCTTAAAAGTGGTATACTATCTTTGTCAAGTCTGATGATGTCACAATCCTACAAATATACCTGTGGAAAGGAGAACACCAAGTAATGTGTATAGCATGTCGTGTTAATGTGTACTGCTCTAGTATCATAAAGTAGTTAGGAAGGGGTTTAAATCCTGCACTTGGTGAGTGTGTGTGTGTGTGTGTGTGTGTGTGTGTGTGAGACACTGTTGGTCAATGTGTTTTGGGTTTTGCTTTTACTACTGTATGACATATCACAATGACAACAGTATGTGCATTGCACATGTCAGGTAGCTGTGTGGCAAATACATATACGTACATGTGACCTCAATTATTTCATAGGTGGGAACCCTGCTTTCTCCATGAACACATCTGTTATCTTTGCCATAGTGTGCTGCCACTTTCCAGACCTTAGGTCACAGCTGTATGCTTGTGACAAGCCCAGCCACTGCAGTGTTCCCTGGCCTAGGTCATTCGTGTCACACACACTCATTACGGTTTCTATTGAATAGTGTGAGTGAGGGTTTATGCCTGAGGTATATTTTAGACCTGTTCAAATGCAGCAAAGTCTGTCAATTATGGCTATTCATTATAGGTGTACAACAACCTTTGTGGATATGCATGCAGACCCCTTATTGCTTATGTGATCCACCGAGGGATTTCAAAATACCTTTGGAAATGTGATTACCAAAGGAGAGATGACGTAACACTTGGCTGTATGTACACATCGGTACCTGTTCAACATGTTGGGGGCTACAACCTATGTGGTATTGTGGGGATACTGTGTTTTATAAAAGTGGATGACTATGCTTTAGTTGGCTTATAGCTTTACAGCATGGGTTTGACAACAGGTATCTGTCTGTATGATACCCTTGTGGAGGATGTGTGTGTCATCTGGAGAATGCATTATAGCCCACATTATGCATTTCCAGACGTGGACGGACATATCCCTATTGTGTTTGCTTGTACCTAGAGCTATATGCCAAACAGGAGTGGTCCCAGGAATGGGTGCAGGTGAAGACCACTGGTTACTGGCATAGTATAGTACCTGAAGGATCCAAATGTTACTCTGTGTCCTACAGCTGTGTGTCAGTTGTCAAGACATCATCTAACGATTGTTTATGGTCAGGCTGTTGAGGTTACGTATATTACCAGAATGAAAACCAATGACATATAGTAACAGTATCACCCACAGCACAGTGTCAAACCAAGTTATACACACATGTGTACTCAAGTTCCAAAATGTGTGTAGTACAATGCATACTGGCCACCAATAGAAACTATGGAGTGTTAACACTGTATAATACAGGGCCTGTCACCCTGCCCATGTGTCCACTATGCATGTACATGCAGACAGTGCACCTCCACCATGTTCACAAATGTACACCTGCAAATCTGTGCTGCACACATCCCATATGTACTGTCCACTCTATAACACATGCTGCCAATACTACACACATCAGCCAAGTGGCACGTGGGTGGACAATACACTATTGGAATTAACACTGGTGTAAACAATACTACATTGACAATCATAGCTTTAATGCATCATGCCTGCTCAGCTACACCTTCAAGGATATCATTACACTTTACTGCTGACAACATGCTAACATTGCTATACTGCTATAAAGTCACCCTGTGCATCAGCACCATGTTAGCCTGTTCCTGCATCAATGTTACAGATGACAGGAGGTGGCACAGGTTTCATCATATGCACAGAGTGTGTTGTTGGTTTGCCAAAGGCCTACATTGAGCCATACAATTGACATGTATGTGTGTGTGTGTGTGTGTGTGTGTGTGTGTGTGTGTGTGTGTGTGTGTGTATGTGTGTGTGTGTGTGTGTGTGTATGTGTGTGTGTGTGTGTGTGTGAGGACCAAGAGTACTGGTATGGACCAATGTGGATGTAATGTGTGCGGGTATGTGTTAGCCCTAGGTGTCTGGTTTATGTTTGTGGGTCTGCATACACACAGTTCCACCATGTGGCTGCCATATACGTGGATTTGTGGGACAGCCACAGACTGTACCTGCCAGACTTTACAGATCACCGTCTCTGGCCATGGATATGGTACCTGTGCCTGGCAGTGGTGCTACAGACAGTATCAGGTACTAAGCCAGGCTGGGTACTATCCTCAGAGGTAGACATATGTACACTGGATCCGGGTCCCTGCTGGGACTGGCCAGAGCCACGTGCATGTGGTCTTCTAGGATGGTCTATGGACAGCCCATCCCCAACATTGCTGGGGCTGGTACTGGCACTACAGGAGCGGCTGTGACTTGGACATCCATTGCAACTGCCAGCTGCTGATGTTGCTAGCATACATCCACATCGATGTCTCAACCATCCTGCACTGTCCTAACACATGGACATGACATTGCAGAGGACATCTAATATCTCACCCAAATGTCTATTAGTGACCTCAGTGTAATTACGGATGGCACCTGCAAGTTCATGGATACTGTCAATTACATTGGTGTTATGTGCCCTCTGTGCCCTTAGTCCCTGTCTGGTGTACTGTTCCATACGTGCCTGTGCCTCCATGACAGCCTGGAACATGCGTGAGGTTGTAAGACCTGTGGCACGTCTGCCAGGGGTATGATGACCAGCAGTGCTCCGATGAGAACCCCTGGACATCTGCCTATGTGGTACCGTTCCAGACATCTGGCTATGACTGCTGTGTCCAGATGCATGTGCCATAGATACCACACTGTCCTGGCCATTGCCGACTGTACACTGTCCCTCAGCTAAGGGCATTGGTGATGATGGATGTATTGGCAGTATGACTGTGTGCATGGATGGGGTGGACACTTGTGTACTGTCGATTGGTGGCCCAACAATAGACCCTGGCAAACATGCCTGTGCCTCAACACACCTATCCTCATTATCACTATTTGTGTCAGTGACATCAGTTTCCCTGCTGCAGTGAACCAGCCCAACCTCAGCACCTGTGAGAGGAAGACAGGAAACACACTTTACAACCTGTACATGATGTCAGAACGCATGCACACATGCACACATGAACACATGAAAACATGCACACATGCGCACATGCACACATGCACACAAATACACTCCTCACTAAAGCAGACACACACACACACACACACACACACACACACACACACACACACACACACACACACACACCAGCAATCCAGAACATACTCAATAGCAGTTGATGGTGGAGTACAGTATCACAAGCCAGTCATACCACACATGCCAGCATGCAAGACATGTGTTGCTCAACAGCATGCAGTGCGAGTGTAGACAGTCATTGCTACTAACAGTATACATGGCTTTGATGCATGTGTGTTGTTGTTCGGTGATCAGCCTCACCCTGGAACGCAATGTATACATGGACACAACATTGCTGTGCAAGTATTAAAAGCTCTTTACTGTCCTGTGCACCATCACTCACAGGTATACATACCATGGCTGGATGTGTATCTGCGTGTCACATAGATATCCATTTCTGATTAGAGCATCTGTGTCTTTAGCAGATAATTGTGGACACAGGTTTAGCCCATGCATGCTGTGTATACACACAGGATCAGTGGTGCATGTATACCTGCTGGAATACCATTGGTCCACATAGCCAATGTACAGTAGTCATGGTGAGTGTAGAACATATTTTGGACATGCCAGTGCCAGCCACATGGCATGCTACAACACAACTGCAACATTTAACATCACACATACCCAATGTGTGTCATGTGACCTAGACACTCAATAGCATTACAAGACATATATGTGTCAGTTTGTGCAAATGGTGATTGCTTTGCATATTGTGTATAGGTGCATATGCTTCCACACACACAATATTGAGGTGTATAGCAATGAAAGCTATGTGTAGTATTGTGGTTACTATAACTGGATGGGTTGTAGTACCATAAGCCATCATCATGCAGCATCATGTGGTCATTCAAGGCTACTAATTAGTGCCAGACCAGCACCTATGATGCTGTACCTGAACTGCAGTACCATGGCTACATCCACCATTTCACGGCCAGTTGTTACATGGGCTTGTAAGGTGCCCAATAAGGAGCATTGCCGAACATGAATGTGTTGTGTGTGGAAGAGTGTCTCACCGTCCCATGATAGGCCTCTACCCCTTAGGTATATTATGTGTGCTGTGTGGATGACATTTGGGATACTGGAGTGTGACTTTAAAGACGGTGTGTGAATACGTCATGTGTAGCATATTAACATGTTCTGTGTATGACATAGTTGTGTATGTTGTGTGCATGTGTATCGAATCTGCCTATCCAATGGCCACTACAGTGTAGCCACATTTGTTTGGGATGCTCTGTGTATTGCATGTGTTTGAGGCAGCTAATCATATTACTGAGATGTGCATAGTCTCACAGCAAACATGCACAGCATGCATTATGCGTAGATGTGTTACATGTGTAGATGGCCTACACCTTACCTATGATGTGCACATTTTATTTGCAACAATAAATGTAGAACACACTCACCAGCATGGGTCTGCTGCCTTGCTGCCACACCAAAGGGACCTATAAGGATATGAGACAGTTTGTCAGTGGCAACAACTGTGGCATTGCTTCTGTGGGTTTGCAATCTTACAGTAGTACAACTGTTTACATTCACAGGTCTACAGATTATATTCCAAATGATCAGTATTGCACAACACCAGGCTTCACATCTTCTAACTACACAGTACACATATCACATATGCATGATCTACCAATAGAGGTAACAATAGTCTACAGATATGTCATGTTACCTGCATGCTCCATGTCCGAACTTGCTGGGTGGCTCCAACCTCCATGACGATATATGTCTGCTGCTGTTGGTGTTGGCCAGGAGCCACCAGGCTCAGGAGCCACTCCTCCACTCTGGTGATGGGGGATGGATGGTAACCCCACCACCTGTAGCAAGCTGTTGTATACGGACATCAGATGCATGTTGCCGGACATGTCTAAGTAAATCACTATTTGTTGATGGCAAACCCCTGCCTAATATATGTGCACATTCGTGAATATGGGTGGCATACTGCTGTACTAGACTATACATGTTGCTAGATATGCACTTATATCCTGTAACACACATATGACAGAGGGCATGTTACAGGCATACCCACACACACATCAGACATACTTACAAGACACAAAGGTATGGCAACCCAGATGAGCTTTACGTGTGTACCATACAGTACTGTGTGTCAGTACTTACAAAACCTTAAGCCTGAGGTATGTAATCTGTGAGGACTACAGGGAACACACAAAACATTGGTTCCAAGCAATGTGGACATACACCATACTGTGCTGTTTAGGCCTACAGCATCAGGTAGTACTACTGTTCATACAGGAGTTGGATTCACCAGCAGTACCAATCAATAGGCATACATGTACTGCTTTAGCCTCCAAAGACACACCCCAGTCAACACCAAGGGACTACGTCAGACCGTATGCCATACTGCTTTTTCTGCCTAGCAATAGCATACACATCTTTTGCTGGGATCAAAGCTAGGACACAAAATACCATGTCAGAAACAGTTTCCCACTAGGCTATCCCACATATACACAACTTTGACAAATTCACCAACACATTGACCATCACACTCAGTCAACCTCACATAGCATGTATTGCAACAAGTACATGTGGATGTGTATAGGTTCATAGGTAGGTACTAGGCTATTGGCCCTAGGGCCGATATAAGCCTAGCCAAATGGTACCCTGGCCTTTGCCACCCAAGGAAATTAATTTCCTGTGCCCCTGTCAAGCAGAGCCACAGAGGTGATCCCCGGGGTGTATTACCTATCTCCCATCCAATCATCAAGATTATTCATGAAGAGTGCTACTGAGGAGCTTTGTTTGCTATAGATAGGTAGTTTGTTCCAGAGTATGGGAAGTCTCTGAGATAGGAATCTATCCCTCCAGCATGTTCTGTTTATTGTGGTGACAAGGTTTAGGTCCCTAGAGCATGTAGCTTGGAGGGATTGGGATTTCTTTACGTGGAGCATGTCCAACAGCTCTGGGTTTGACATAGCTTTGTATGTTAGGCAGAGATCACCTCTGGGTAGGTGATATGCGACAGAGTAAAGCTGGCATTTTGTGAGACGGTCTGCATAGGGCATCTGTTTGAGGCCGGTAATCCTCTTTGTGAGGTATGTCTGTGGCCTTTCCAGTTGTTGTAGATGTCTTGTGAGGTACATACCAAAAGGGGCATTGTACTCTATAATGGGTCTTATGAGTGATGAGTAGAGGGGAACAATGACCTCTTTTCCCTGGATGAGAAGCCTTTTGTGATGAGGTGTGCCACATAGAAGGGTTTCTTGACTAGTGTGGCACTGTGATCATCAAAGGGGAGACTACTGTCCACCTGTGTCCCAAGGACTCTTATTACACTTTCGGTGTTAAGTAGACTACCACCTATGTGGTAGTTCATGGGTACCGAGTTTTTACCAAAAAGGGATGACAATGCAATTTTCGGCATTGAGCCTGAGGCCATGGCTTTGACACCAGGCATCTGTCTCACTATATATGACTCTGTCTCTCTCTCTCTATATATATATGTATATATATATATATATATATATATATATATATATATATATATATATATATATACATACATATACACATCCATTGGTGTACATATACATATACATATAGGCACATATACTGTCCACCTTTCATGGTGGGAATATCAATTATGCAAAGGATGTCAGGTATACAGTAATGTAATGATATCACACAGTCTTGTGAGAAATGCATTGAAGGTGTTCTCAGCCCATGTAGCTTTAGCAGGCCTCACTGGCTGCAACATTGAAAACTTAACAAATCACACCCACAGTGTTTAACCACCGTATGTCATATACCAGCACTGTATGCTGTCTTGTTTGCCACACACTACAACCTACATACAAATATGCACATAACAACCTTCAGCAACATATATATGTCCACCCTTCACATACAGTTGCAGTATGTCCCTCGCTCTATGCACATGTACAGATGTTAATATATCTGACACATATATATCTCTCCGTATGTGTGTGCCATACACACACAAGGTCCACACTGTTATAAGCCCCTGGACCTCACGGCTGACCTGTTGGGCCTTGCTGCAACATGAACAGATGTCACATGTGAGCACACAGTAATATTAGAGGGTGTGTATATAGCTTCAAATGCTAGATTAGCATACTAGCCTGGTACAGCAGTTGCCAGTGCTAAGCTACATGTTAATATGACTATCATGCATTTGTTACTCTGTCACATCCATGTTTATATAGCTGTTTGCGCTACTCCCTCAAACAGCCATTGTCCACACTACTGTACAGAACACAGATAACATGGATCAGATGTTTGACATTTAATGCTGAGCTACATATGTCACAGTTATGTCCCCCTGCACACAGCTACACACTGATTTGTCCATGGCAGTAGTTATGCTGGACATCTGTGCATAGATACGTACTGCTGCCACATATGGATGTTTCAAAGTATGTAGGGTACTCTTCAAAAACATCTACTACATGCCAGTAAATACATATCTGTTACATACCTTTCCTTTGTATGTGTCGGTATTATTAATTTCTGTGTTCCTTTTGCTTTTGAGTTTGCTTTTGCTGTTAATGTCTCTCTCTCTCTCTCTCAGTGTCTGCAATGGAGTGATTGCGTGTGTGTGCAGCAAGTACAGCCTGCTTTTATAGGTATCTGCACATGTGCATGTGATGGCCTCTGCACCAATTGGTGGCCACCATTTGGTAATTGCATGCAGCCTGCTGTGTGGTAATTGCAATACTCACTGTCATAATAACCCAGTGCTATAAATTGTTAAGTCAGGTAGGCATAGCCCTTTCAGCTTTCCAAAGTGGGGCTCATACTTGTTTGCTGTGGACACTGTTGTTTGTCAGAAGGTTGGTATAGTTCTTATATCTGAAGCTAGGGGTGTAGCCAGTGATTTAAATGTTGTACTCAGACCTGAATGTTGCCACTTCCACTACACACTTGTCAGTGTAGAATTGTACTCACCCCTGCAAATGCTAACACAAGATACATGTATGTAGTTTATTTTCTACTTATACAATTAACTGCCATACAAAAGTAGTTATTGAGATGTATTCTATTGGCACATGAACTGTTTGTGAACTGCTATTCTGTGAATATTAATGTACTCACTTCTGAACAGTTTGTGCTTTTTTAGTGTTGACATTAACACAGGCTGCTCATGAAAACTGGACAATTCCAGTACTGAGTATGCCTACCTACATCCTTGGTAGACCCTGAACACACAGGTATATTATACATTTGGGTAGGGATGCAGACGTACAGAGAGCATTATGTATTATTGTGTGAATGTTATCTTCTGGACTTAAAGGGTTGCTGTGTACCTGTTAGTTTATCAAGGCAAGTAGTCTATCTGCATAGCTCCCAACTGTGAACCAGTCCAGATGGTAGCCATATGTTAGCCTGTTATTCTTTGTGCAATGCACAGGTCTTTTCAGCACTGGTACAATGACATTGTTACAGTCAGTTGCTACCAGTACATGGCTACATCCTTTGGTATTTCAGTGTTGTACTTCTACATAAGGGTATGCTTGTGGAACTCCTTCCAAAGCTATTTGCACAGTGTGTAACAGCAGAAAAGCTGATATGCCTGTGTGTTCCTGCCTCTGCCAGGCCTCTGAAACACTCAGGTACATATTCGAACAGAGTCAGGGAAAGGTAGGTAAAAGTGAGGTACACCTTCAAAATAATAGAGACAGTAAGTGGAGACTTTGAGAGAACCAGTGCATATGGATTACTAGACCTTTTCTGAAGTACAGGTGGTGTTTAACTCTTATTATTGTCATTATTCATTAAGTGTAATACCCCACCTTTCTGCCTAACGTCAGTACTTTTCAGATGGATTCAGAGGGACACAGCTAACATATGTTTCAAAATCATGGACATCCCTGAAAAGTAGTCACAGTTGGGATGTACACCCTCTGACCTAGTCAGATATGCCACTGTTTGTCCTGCTATGATACTGTGTGTGGGTTGTAAAGTGTTGCTGTAACATTATTTCCTGCTAGAATGGCTGGTTCTCTTATCACAGTCATGTAATGCAATTCCACAACTGCTGGTAAAGTTCCACAGAACAAGTTTTGTGTTATGGCATTCCTATTTTTTCTTTACATTCACTCATTCTGATGCATGATATATTTATTTCAGCACCAACTTGCTGTATGTCTACCGTGGCTTAGTGGTACTTCATGCAGTCTAGTGTGTCCAAGGTCCGGGGTTCGAGACTGACAGAGGTGTTTTATTTTGCTGCTGAGCAGAACAAGGGCCCTGACATACAGAGTGACTAAGGCACTTTTAAGCAGTTGTGAGTGGGTTTGCGCGATGCTTAGCGATGCTTAGCTAAGCGCAATCAAGCGCACACTCGCACAAACCCACTAACTACTGCTTAATAGTGCTTACTCCCACTAACCCCACGCTAATTTCTTTGAAAGAAAAGAAAATGGGGAGATAGGAAAGTGGTGAAAAAGGGGCACAAAGAGGGAAAGACAGTAGGGAAAACAGCTAGGCATGTGCAGGATGGGTGTAGGGAAGGTCCATAGCTGCCCATTTCTTTAACAGCAACAGCTGTGCATATGCAATAAATTTGGAGGGAAATATGAAACCTTCCACCCCTGAGAGAGGGGTGAGGACAACAAAGTATGTTGTACTGCCAGATAAATATCAGTTTATGTGTCCAGCGGGTGTGTTTGCTAAATGGGCAGCTACGTATGGGGCGTAATTATTTTTGGGAGCAGATTGCCTTTTTTTTTTTTTTTCTTTCAGGTGAGAGTGAAATGTGGGGCAAGGGAAGTAGGTATATTTGGGGAGGTAGGTTGGGGAGGTAAACAGACAAGACAAACAAGACGCATACAGGGGCAAAATATGACATGTGGTGGGTGAACACCATTGCTGGGGAAGGATGTTTGGAAATTGCAAGCCCATGAACCCACAGATGGCAACAGTGGAACTGAGATACCCACCCATGGGCAGTCACCACTGCACCTTCACAGCCCAGAGGGTGGCTGTGCTGGGGGCTGCGTAGGAGGGGCAGGCTCACCCGTGAGTCGTGCCACTCGTGCCTCAAGCTGGCATAGAGGATCAGCGATAGAATGCTCGATCTCCCTACGCACCACAGCCCGGACCATTCAGAGGGTGATAGGTGGCCCTCTTCTGCCCATGCTTGCATGGGGGGTTGAGGCCCATCCCCTGCAGCACTACCACCTCAAGGTGGCACAGGGCCAACAGAGGAGGAGGTCCCAGGCTGGGCACCAGACCTGCTGGTGCCAGGTGCCATCGCCAGCTGAGGTGGGACAGGTTTGTCCGCTAGGACTGGACTTCCCATACGTTCTATGTTTAGGAGGATTTAATGAAAATATGGGTTAGTAACAGTCAACAGCATTCCCAGTTAGTTATAACAGCATGCAGAAATATTCTCATTAACCCAACACACCAGAGTTCCAACAGTTGAACAGCAAGCATGACACATGCATATATAAAACAACAGTGGACATTACAACAGCATGCAGGTTTAATTGATGGCAACAGGCCACCAATAGTGTGGTATTTGAACAGGGCACATGCATCAAAATAAATGCAGATATTTATAAACCAATAGGACATATGTCGCAACAAATGTTTTGAGATTAAACATACCAGTTGAGGTGTAGAATTGCATTTTTTATACACATACATTAGGGTGGAAAACGATAGCTCCATTAACAACTTATATATCCTTCTAATTTACACTACATTCCTATTAACTGCATGTATATGTCCCCTACATGTATTATTACACTACTCAATTGTCCTTAAATTGGGAAATGGGTTTTGCTAGATCTTTACATACATGGGCTGTATCTGACATACAAACTGTCCGGGATGCAGATGTTACTGCTACATATTTTGTGAGTTGCTCAGACACACTACTGCTGAGATGGTACACTGACAGCTCTACTTTCCTATACTTATCTAGATATGTTTAGGTGAAATTATCAGTTATATGTTAACAGCTCCCTACATTTCTGCCAGCACAATGACATTTCTGGGGAACACAATACCAAGCTACTCATGTGCCAGATTAACCTGTACATGCTGGGCATGAACCAACAGTTGGGGACTGTAAATATGCTTAAAAGCTACTGGCACTCCCTTCATCCACTTTATATGGGCCTACCCAACTGTGTGTTAACAGCGCTTAATACAACAGTACTATTTCTATAATGCAAGAGTACAACAACATATCAAAGAAAATGACACAGACACACTCCAGGAATTATACCTTTATTAAAGACTTATAACACTTTTCTAGAGGCTCTCCCATTTATTTTATATAACAGTACATGCAGAATAATTATTAGAGAATTATTATACCTTTATTTATTGTGTTAAAACACTTTTTCCAGGCTCTCTCATTTATTTTACATAACAGTACAAGCTGGATAATTACTAACCTGCCTGGTGGTGTAGCCTTAGCAGCCTATCTGCATAGGCTTGCTGATTCGCAGCATGGACACCTGCAGCTGTGAAGTCAATGAAGTGATATTGAGACATACCTATCCATAGTATAGACTAGAATAGCAATTCTTACATACTTTAATTCCATGGCTACTTACTCAGTAGTGAGGCATTTTCCATCTCACAGGCCTCCTGGATCCACTGGTCCAGTTGACCCACCTTGCGTCTCTTCAGGTCTGCGTGGTGGTGTCTGACCTGCTCACCAGTCCAAGGGACACCTGTGGCACTGGTGAGTTCATGAGCTAGATGGTCCCAGGCTTCCACTTTGTATTGGGTGCCCTGGTACTGGCCCCACAGGAGTCTATCCTCATGATTATGGACAAGGAGCCAAACCATTACTTTTGACTCCTCAATGCCCCAATGTTGCACTCAAAAACGAGAACCCTCTCCAGCACCGGCCATTGCTGCCTGCAGATGGGAGCTACAACCAGTTATGGCAATTATTCCCGCCTATGGAGCTTAAATATGCATCATTTCCCCCACTTATTTGTGATTGGCCAGTTTTGAAAAAACTCAGCTGAAGGCACACCTGCTTAGCAATGGGTAAACTTCCATTGATATGTATGTGTGTGTTGAAAGTGCATGCTTATGAAAAGCTGTCATGGCTTAGTGGTTCAGTACTGTGATTATGGTGTACAGTATCCCGGGTTTGAGGCCTGTCATTGCTTTTTATTTTTCTACTGGCCAGACCAGCTAGGAGGTGTGGCTGTGTTTAGCCAACTTTGCCAAAAGTTGCTCTACGTTGCTCGATGTTGCCCGACATTTCCCAATGTTGCACTAGTTAGCACGTTGCGCAGCTATGCGCAAACATGTTCTGTTTGCGCTAGTTTGCACGATGCACAGCTCCATGCAAAGCTATTGCGCTAGTTAAAGCAGTGCTAAGCTATGAGCAATTATACTTAAATATGCTTAATACTGGTAAACTTTGCTTAGCAGTGCTTCACATTGCTCAAGATACATTACTTATGCATTCATCAGTATGCATATCCATTTCACGTTCATATATATATATATATATATATATATATATATATATATATATAAAATTTGTTCACTACTACATAGGCCATTTCAATGTTTTTTACTAAAATTTAAATGATAAATGTCAGGAATTATTTTTATATACAGATTTCCAACAGAAAGTAGAAAGGGGAGTGATGGGACTCGAACCGGGAATACCTCCTCTTTGTTCGAAGGCTCTACCACTACGCTATTGCTATTTTGCTTAATTTGCATATAAGTTTCTTATTATCGTCTTCGATGTCTAAACTGCTAACTGCAGATAAGCAATGGGCAAACCTGCAAAAACATGCGCAAATATGAGCAGCTATATCAGGAATAATAAAAAACAAAAATAAAAGTTTTACATTTTATAATTGTACAGGGGTTTAGAATGAGGGGGAGTGTATTGTTGCATATGTACACATTTGAGTGGACTCGCTCATGTCAGTTGACATTTCCCAATTGAGAGACTTGCAGGGGCGTGGATTTCTGGACTGCTCAGCAGTCTGACACGCCCCCTGCACTCGTGCACACTCCGTGTTAGCCTTAGAGTTGAGGCAGAATGCCATCATTAATATGCATGGCGCACTGCCATCTTACTCTTAGACTGGCATTTCCGTGTAAGACTAATTTAGTTTTACATGGAGGATTCGTGAATCTTGGGGATAATTTTTCTCAAAGGGGCCTCTGGTGTGACTGAGATGGCTGTGTTGACTAGACCACCTACCCCCTTATCAAGATGGAAATTCATAATAATTTAAATAAATAAATGTGTGTGTCATTATATGTTTATCATATATATTGCTCTGTTTGTTTAAAATGTGTTTGCTGTATATCTTTATGTTTTTACAGATCATATATATTTGTATGTCTACAGATACATACATATACATATAAGTATGCATATATATATATATATATATATATATATATATATATACATATGTGTGTGTGTGTGTGTGTGTGTATGTATGTATATATATATATATATATATATATATATATATATATATATATATACATATATATATATATATATATAACATATAACATATACCATATACGTGTGAGTCTATATAAATCTGCCACTGTATTTGCATGTGTCTGTGTTTATGTATACAGATGTACATACACCTATATGTGTGTTGGTGGATGAAAACATATATACATGCACACACTCATACACTGGCATGCAAGAGTTATTTTGACTAAGGTGGCAGTACAGCTGCACCTAACAGCATCCATGTCACTGATACTTTACTGCTAGTGTTACAAGTAACACTCCTTTCCATTTGTTATATTCCACTTGACAAGACTATTAAAAGCATGAGTCAAGTAACAGAGTATTCTTGCCTTCAATTATCTAAAATTTTAGACATGATAATCTTACTTGTGTGTTGGCACACTCTCAGACTGCACTGCATTTCTTTTAGGATAACTGTTGCCATATCCCTAAGAATTTGGTGGGAGAGGTACTTAGGAGGAAGCAAGCTCAGCAGCAGGTGGCCAGGAGTAATTACATGTAGACATCAATTTGCCATTACAGAGTTGGAGTTCTTCCTGACTATACAAACAAAAGGCAAACAAGGTACTACCAACTCAGATCGGACAAAACATGTATAGTTCAGGCAGGGAACAATCAGTAAAAAGGATGAGGTGAAGAATAATTGGACATTTTATACTATGTTGCTTTCACAGTGGGTTCAATTCAAGAAGAGTGGCACTGGAAACACTGCCAGTACCAGTGTGGGTACAAGTTCATTCACAGTATCAGTGGACATATGAGAATAACAGCTAATAAGCAACACCCTCGGTACAGGTAATAAAGTGGCTTACAAAAGGGTATGACACCAGTTTAGAAACACTGGGAAGGTGCAAGGTTGTTCAGTGGTATGGCTCATACCAGTAAAGAAATGGAGGGCATACATCCTGCTAATGTTAGAGGCTGATTAAAACAAGTTGAAAGCAACATTACAGCTGGCAAGCTATCAGCTGGCTGCACAAAACCACAGGGTGTCTGTGTGAGCCTAATGTGACAAACTCCAAAGGATATGCCATCAGTAATCCAACAGATTGTTTGTCATAGCCTGTTGTTTATCAGCCCTATGTGGAGCATTTAGTTGGTCAGAATAGGAATATTCTAGTGATAAATAAGAACGAACTATGACATATCAAGAGGTGACGAACCAGAGGCTGGCTCCAGCCTCTGGGGCCACAGAATGGAATGTAGTACAATGCCTACAACACTACCAAACACTGTGCTTCCAACACAGAAGTCCACTCACACAGTTTCGTCACAGACTGGTATTTAAGAAGGAGCAGTTTTCTGCCATGAGAGCTGTACCCTGCTTACTCAGCTTCAGATGAGGGATGTATTGAAGAAAACAGTGGAGTGATTAAGCTTGGACCCCAAACATACACCCCATGCTCAGTTAGATTCCATGCTCGTTTAGCATAGCAGCAACTCCTCATATACAATGGACAGGGGTATCATGGGTGAATATCAAGAAATTAGGAAGATGGAAGTCCAAAGTTTATGAAAGATAGCTGAAAAATAACTTGTTATAAAATGCCCAACATTGTCGCCTTTTATTTGCAGAACCTGGATGTTACCTGTAAGATACAAATTGCACCTTCCAACAATACCTTGTTTTGACTGGAACTTCCTGCATGCTAGATTCCTGGTACCTTGCTGGTGCTCTTCCATATGAATGAAAACACCTGTCTTATATATTACCTTCTGGAACATGCTGACATTACCTGAGATGTATTGTGGTAGAAAAGGTATAGCATGTAAAATTTGTGTTAAAGCCCAAATTATATTAACACTTAGGCCCCACAGTTTGCTAAGGTGTACACCCTTCCATAATCCTTACTGTTGCCTACTATTCATGGTGATACTTATATCAAGGGTTCAAATGACATTTTTGATATGTCCAGTTCTTGCTGTGTATGCCATTCTTCAGCAGAGTGTTGTCCGTCAGTAAGGTACCTGGCCCATTCCACCCTGCTTGACCTCATACAGCTATGCAAAACATACACCACTATTATCACCCACACTAAAGACTGTAATCTTTTATAAACACAGAAATAGCACATGGGTGGCATAACAAGATTTCTATTACAAGGAATCCTATGGTTACTGAATAAACTTTTTGTTCATATCAAGCAATACTACACATAGTCTGTATTCAAAAATATTCTGGATAGATTTTTCATTGGAAATTTCTACTCGGATCCTTTTTGACACCAGAGAAACTCTCAAAAATGAACCCTTCAAACAGCAAGTTATGTTGGAGATGTCATCAGTCCACTAATGCTGACTGGTCTCATATTTTTTATGATTGTAATAATATTAAACCATATTGGAATGAGATTAACAAATTTCTTCAAGCTATCTGTACTGATATACTTGTTTTGACAAAGTCTTTAATTTTATTGAATGTTGTTAATAGCAATAATATGAAGAAAGATAACCTGTATTTGTTGTGGACAATGTTAACAATAGCCAGAAAATGTATAACTAGAAGATGGAACTCTAATGTAGCACCCACAATGGAAGAATTCCTATCATCACTGAAGGAAATGCATACTAATGGAGAAAAGAACTAAAGAGTTAAGAACTTTTCCTAAGCCATTGGTTAATAGTCCGTGGATGAAAGTTTTGAATTTGATTGATACCCTACAGATGGAACCAAACTCTTTCTAACTATCATAGTTTATATATTAACTTATTATTTAACTACAAATGTTTTTATCTGAATCCTTTTTGTCAGGCTGAATGTAAGTACTGGAAATAGTTACTGAATGTTATGAATGTATTAAATTATTGTGTTATTTGAGTAAAAAAATCCTCTATAGGGTATATAGCATGGTGGTCCTTGATTATGGAGTTTAACTCACTCAACAGTGCTTGGGCTTAGCTGGCTATTCTTTTCAATTGTCTTTTGAACCTATGATTAGTATATCTCTATGAACTTATCAATCTAATGTACAATTACCAAGTATCTTACAAATATCCATGCTGCATATAGAATATATGCAGATAAAAACATCAGTTCATTGATGAACATATTTCCATAATCCTTTTCATTTGAATATCATTATATGGTCATTAGTACATACTACTGACCACACCAATGTTCATACTACCATGACTGTGCTACAGAAATCCCTGAATTGCACATGCCCTGCATGACAACACTTACTGCACAGCTAAGCTTTACACATTGTGCTGTCTTTCCTTTCTGAATACCCCCTATTATGTTTTATGTCCCGTAAAAGTACCAACAATGTACACAGAGAACATGGTACTTATAAACAAAAACTTAATTATTTTAATAAATTATCAAAACAACAAATAGAAATGTGCTGTATTCTCCAAGGTACCATGAATTAAACTTAACCTCTGTATGAAATCTTTTAATTTATTCCCATTATTTCTTTATTCAGCTGTTTGTTTGTTAATTTGAGTTTGATAACCATGTAAGTGAGTGGCTGACATACCCTTTTGAGTCACACCCCGACCTTCACAATACAAGACACAAACAGTAAACTGTAAATGGAATAAAGAATTATACCACTTTCTGAAAGAATGTCAAAACAATTTGTGAAAATGCAGACGTGGGATTCCATCAAGATGATAGCTAAAAGAAAATATAAAAAAAAGAAATAAGGCCAAATTATAACTATAACTTTGCAGGCTCGAAGGGCATTATTGATCATCTCTGAAATATGTGTATGTATGTATGTATGTATGTATGTATGTATGTATGTATGAATGTAAACTGTATAAATATAAATAAGGTATTTAATAGAGTGGCTATGTTAAGTTATGCAATGGTATTTTTTAAACTAATGAGTGTGTATTACAGATGGCTTACTATCATGTATTCGACATTCAAAATAAATTCCTACCTTAAATATCAACCAAGACGTTTGACTCGGAATGCTGAGATGGTCATAATGTCGCAAACACACTTCCTGTTGCAAATTCGACCTTTCTTGACATACGAAGACTGAAGTCCGACACTGCACATCACATGATGTGACAATTTTTGCAAGGGGGGCAAGCCACCCTGCACCCCCATGGGGAGGCAGCACCGAACACCCCCTGCAAATTATATATTCCAACTCTGAGGTCGTACTACAGTGGGGAAAAGGGTAAATTTCATGATCCCCACTGTACCGCGATCTCTAGTTATAAGATTGACCTCATATGTGCAAATATACTGTGCAATCATTGAACTTGGACTTGCACAAATGAAGGTTTAGCAACATGGGATTCAGCCAACTGTACTTCGACATCCCGTGGTCACCGAACCTTCACTTGCAATTGTGATTGTAAACCATTACAGACGTCTTGCATTGCTGCAATCCATCAGCCTATTGTTTATTTGCAACAAAATATCACATTTGCTCTCTGTTGCAATTTAGTGTTTCACTGTAAAACTGTTACATTATATCAAAAATTGCTATCTGTGCCTAGATATATCATTAGTTAAGTCAATTAAATAAAACTATGATCATGTGGAATCTGTGTGTCTGCTTGCGTATTTATTTATTTTGTAAAATAAAATGAAACTACAATTTCACATGGAATATGTGTGCCTGTTTACTTATTTATGTATGTATATATGTATGTATAAAGTTGTACTGGCTAGTTCTAATTATTAAAAACATGACTGCCTGGTGTACAGGAATATACATGCAATAAAAGGCATTCCTTTCTTGTGATTTCATTACATTTCAGTTATAATTGAAGGCATACCTCTCAACCTCATAGTATAGAGAGAAAAATCTTGACAGAAACATTTCATTGGCTAAAGTAGTTACCAAAGCCTAAGATAAAAGTGTAGAGGACAGTAACTTTTTACTCAAAAGAGTTATACAAAAACAAGAAGGTACAAACAGAAGACAGAATCCATATCACTTGAAGATGATGGTTTCTCCAGGAAATACACTCTACCATTTATCTTCCAACTGTTAGTAAAGAACAGGTCATCACTGCACTCTCCAGAGCTAAACACACTACAGCAATGGACCCTGACAACATCCCGGAATGCCTGCTAAATAGTTTGAAACATGACCTGTCAGGCCCACTAGAATGTCTACTCAGCCACATCCTCCAGACAGGCTTTATTCCTAGGGAATGGAGGACTGCAACGGTCATCCCTCTGCATATAGGTAGACCATCAACAGACCCAGGGAACTACAGACCCATAAGCTGGACTAGTCTTATATGCAAGGCCATGGAAGGAATTATCATGGATATAATAAATAAAAACATTGAAAATCCTCAAACACTGGACCCATCCCAGTTTGGTTTCTTCAAAGGTAGGTCACACCTACTAAAACCAGTGCACTACTTTGAGAGGGCCAGAGGAGCCATGGATGATGGGCAAAATAGTGCATACTGCCTATCTCGACCTGGCAAAGGCATTCAACACAATACCACACTCGTGTATTATAGACAAACTCAGAAATTTAGACATGAATCCCTATGTAACCTGATGGATAGGCAAATGGCTCATGGATTGGACACATGATGCTCAGATGGGGGAATCCATCTACACCAAGAGGCTGACTACTAGTGGTGTTCCACAGAGCTCAGTACTGGGACCCCTCCTGTTTGGAATGTACTTCCCTGAAGTCATAGCAAACATAGAAGGTCTTTGGCCAACAAAATTTGCTGATGACTGCAAGTTGGGTGCAATGATTGATTCCTCCAAAGATGTAGATATCCTCCAGGAGGGTCTGAGAGCCAAGTAAATGGTGGTAAAAAAAGAAAAAAAGTGAATGACTACCAAGACTAAAGGAAACAACCTCAAAATCATAAAACTTTAATGTCCACAGAAAAAGTGTAAGCAATTTCACGATACACTGATTGCTTCTTCAGACAGAACAAAAAACTCCATTCAGTGTATTTAAACATGCAACAACCAATCAGTTGAAGAAAACAATCACAGTCCAGTGCCTTTGTCTGTAAGACACACCCCTCCCATGAAACTTTTGTAAATGTATGTGAGGAAGAGGTGAGACAGGTACTTACCGTGGGTCATGCTACTTCCTTTTATAATCTCACTCCAGTGGAACAAGATGTTTTGCATGAATTCAGAAATTTGTCTTCTACTGAGATATGTCCCACTGACAAGGGAGGGGGGGGGATTGTCATTATGGACAAGGTATTTTACCTGATGCATGAACTATTAAGTGGTACATATACTTATTTGTCTATTCCTAAACATCAAGTGAAAGTAATTATGGACAAAATTGCTTTTTTTCTGTTTGATCTTTTGCTTACATGTATGATAACAGAGGATCTTTTTAAATATTTCACAGTAGAGCATCCAATTACACCAATATTGTATGGACTTCCTAAGGTCCATGAGGATCCTTTATATCCAACTATAAGTCCAATAGTGTCGAGCAGGGGTTGGGCCACAGAACCCTTGTCTATTTATGTAGAAAATACTTTACATCCACTGTTAGATGAGGTAATGACAGAACTTAAAGATACCAAGAATGTTTTGGAAGATCTCTATCTTAGGGTTTCTGATTTTGATAAAGACAAGAGTTTTTATTTTGTGACTGTGGACTTTTTACGGTAATCCCCAGTGATTGGGGATTGATAATATTAGAGCTTTTTTACATGATAAGGGTATTTTTTCACATAATAAGCTAAATGTCATTAGTACTTTGTTGGAGTTAATACTAGAGAATAATGCATTTATTTTTGAAGATTTTTTTTTTATTTATTTAACATTTATTTACCTGGAAAGTCCGACTTGGAACAAAGCCAATTTTTAGTGGAGGCCCGGGGAAAAACACTCTAGATGCATGTCTTTGTAATGTGGGAGGAAACCAGAGTACCCAGAGAAAACCCACATGAACGCAGGGAGGATATGCAGACTCCACACAGAAGGCACTCCAGCCAAGAATAGAACTGGAGAACCTTTTGCTGTGAGAAGACAATGCTACTGTTGCACCACTGTGCCATCCAATAGAAAGATACATTTTATTTACAGAGGGTTGGCAGGGCTGTGGACACAGCCTGTGCCAATAGCTACGCCAAACTAGTGCTAGCACAGAGGAAGTTGAATCAAGTGCTTAAGAATAATCATTTTTGTACACATAATTTATTATAAGCATTTCATTGATGATGTGTTTGTGCTTTGGGAGAGTTCATTGGAGATGTTAAGAGCATTTATAGACTATCTGCACACTACTACACCCTTCTTAAAATTTGCATACAATTGTTTTAAGGAACACATTGCTTTTTTGAATGGTACTATTACCAGGAATAATTTTGGTTTGATTAAGACAGGTTTGTTTAAGAAAAGCTTGTAAGAAAAATTTGTTACTTCACACGAGTATGCACTCTAGGCATATTTTGATGAATGTGCTGAATGGACAGTTTCTCAGAGTAATGAGATAGCATAATGATGTAATATTTTTAGAACAAACTTTTTTTTTGCTTTAAAGTCTAATTTTCCCAAAGGGGATACAAAGAAAAAGAGCTAGATGCGTGTACAACTGAGGTGAAGTCTGAGAGAGAAAGTAGGAGTAGACCATTTTTTTCGACCCAGTTGAAGAGCCAGGTTAATCAACAGACTCGACCATCCAACAAATAGATGAGGGTATCACTTACATATTCCAGTGATGTTAGTGTCATTTGCGAAATTATAAAGAAGAACTGGAATATTTTATGTACATGTGATGAGGTAAGAGATGTCATTAGTGAGGTACCAAGATTTTCCTTTAGGAATAATCTCTCATTAAAAAGGCAGCTTTGTTATAGCAAGCACTCTGTTTCACCATTATTGGACTCACATCAAGGGAGTTTTCCTTGCTGGAGATGTAGTGCATGCCACTTTATACATTTACGTTTTACATATACCCACTCAGTTTTGGGATTTTCTATAGAATGTACTTTTTATGCAGATTGTAGTACTACAATTTTAACCTAATATGTGTAAATGAATAGCTCCTTCAAGGAGAGGATACTTGAACATATCAGTGACATCAGGAATATGAAGACTAGTAATGGTCTATTTTGACATGTTAGTGAGATGAATAGTTTTCATACTTCTACATTTTTTGTGCTTGAGGTGTTGGAGGTGGATATCAGAGGGGGCGATATTAGGACTAAAACAGAACCGAGAGAACAGATATGGACTTTGCATTTGTGAGCTGACAAACCCCCGGATATTAATGAAGCTGTCTCTTTAAAAGCTGTACTGAAAGCACAAACACTACATCACTGACACTGTTGTTGTTTTTTCTAAATATTTTTTATTAGAGTTTTTATTACAATTTTCATATATACATATATTTTTTTATTTTTATTATTAGCATTTGTATTTGATATAATCATAGTTGAGATGTAGTACCTTTTCAAAATGTGCACTTGTTTCTGTGATTGTTTTCTTCATGTAATTGGTTATTGCACATTTAAATACACTGGATGGAGTTTTTTATTCTGCCTGAAGGAGCAATAAGTGTATCGTGAAAGTGCTTACACCTTTCCTGTGGACATTAAAGTTTTATGATCTTGAAAAATAGCCAAAACTAGGAACTGTGCCCACTGTTGTCTCCGTAAAATAACCACAAGATATAACAAGTTCTTCAGCACTATTATGATGGTTTAATCCAACGGTAAAATAACAGCATAAGCAACCATAAACAAATAAAAAGGACACAACTTAACGCTTTCACCCTCGTCCTGAGGGCATCATCAGAGTTGTGTATATAAAATACATTAAAGTTTAAATAGCATCCTTAAAAACACACCCTCCTTTCATACACCAATCAGATTAGTCTGTTTAAACTGTTTAAATAATTAGTAGTTCTTTTGTAATAGTCTTATACACTACATAATTATTACATGAAACATCATAAACTTCTAAAAAATCACGCCACATCAAAAATTAATATTTTAACACTACACTAAAAAATAATGAAAAATAAATAAAATAAAATAAAACAAAAATAAATAGTGAATAATGACCAACTCAAATATTTGTGTTGTGTATTAATACAATAACGTAATATCAATAAATTATAACACCTAACAAGGGAGTGTTGATTTAATGTTAGGTATTAATACTGCGCAGTGTGTGTTGTTATTAATGTTTGCTTTTATTATATTGTCAATGCCCTATATTTCAATAGACTGGCCAATGAAACATGTTCATTAATACCTGGTGGTCTCGAGGCATTAAGTCTAAGTTGCCATATAACCTCTTTCACTTCCAATAATAAATTTTCATCATTCCCATTGTCTCTGTAGGGAATCCTGTCAATAATAAAAAACAAGAATTTTTTGAAATTGTCACATCTAATACTATGAGTGTATAGTGCGCTTGTTGTTTTCTTGTTTTTTATATCCCTAACATGTTCTAAAATTCTCAATCTTAACTTTCTAATGGTTTTACCCACATAGAACGTGTTACATGATAAACATGTAGCTAGATACATAAATCTGACACCAACCCCCCCTTCCGTCCAATAGTTTCAGCTAAAAGATCAAAGACAGAGACTCTTGCAGCATACGTAGATTTTCATTGTAAGAACATATATCAAAAAGCAGCACAAGTGTTAAAGGACTCCTGGCATTGTTTGGATGTTATTAGGAACACCCTATGGGAAGAAAACTACATATTTTTAACCATTGATGTAGTAAACTTATTTACGGTAATCCCCAATGACGTAGGGTTACAAATGTTCAGAAACAGCTTGTATAGATTATCTACACACCACATAGTGAAACAAAATTTATTAGTTGATTTAATTGAAATAGTATTGAACAACAATTATGTTAGTTTTGAAGGGGATTTCTATAAGCAAAACACAGGTGTGGCAATGGGGGCAAAATGTGCCCCGCTTTATGCCAACCTGGTCTTAATAGATTGGGAAAATGAAAATGTGATGTCATCTAAATTTTACAAGGATATAGCGTTATATGTACGCTTCCTGGATGATATTTTAATATTTTGGAAGGGTAAAGAGGAAGATATAGCCTATTTTGTAGAATCTCTAAATAAAAGTACATCATTTTTTAAGTTTACACACAACGTGCAGCATGACAAATGTGAATTTCTTGACATAATGCTAATCAAGGATAGAGTAAACAATAAACTTAACTCTAGTATTTTCCGTAAAAAAACCTACTCGAATTCATTTCTTCATTTTGAAAGTTGTCACCCCTACTTTCAAAAAAAGAACATCGTTAAAGGACAAATGGTAAGACTTTCCAGGTTAATTAGTGACAACATTACATACAATAGTGAGATAAATAAATTGATTGATATGTTTCATGAAAGGGGTTACCCTAATGACATCTTATTGAGCATTAAAGAAGAAATTATGGTTAAAAGAGAGACGATTTATAAACCTATTTTAACAGCAGGGCTAACAGTGGAGAATAGGAAAGAGTTAGCCAACAAACCAGGTCCATCTATGATAGTGCCATTTAATGAGGATAGTGCTAACATTATGCACATCATTCAAGATACCTGGATAGGGTCCCTTCCGTCAGATATTACAAGTACTGTTGGAGTCTTGCCTTCATTTACATTTAGTAGGGGTAGGAATTTGAAACAGTTGATGGAAAGTACTAACTTACAGGTTCCATATAAACATAGTATGATGAACAAATGTGGTTTTTGTAGTACGTGTAAGTATATTAACAACGGGCCATATGTCTCTGTATATAACTACAATAAAACCATAGCTAGTCCAGGGCACGTAAATTGCAACACCAAGATGGTGGTGTACCTAGCTACATGTTTATCATGTAACACGTTCTATGTGGGTAAAACCATTAGAAAGTTAAGATTGAGAATTTTAGAACATGTTAGGGATATAAAAAACAAGATAACAACAAGCGCACTATACACTCATAGTATTAGATGTGACAATTTCAAAAAATTCTTGTTTTTTATTATTGACAGGATTCCCTACAGAGACAATGGGAATGATGAAAATTTATTATTGGAAGTGAAAGAGGTTATATGGCAACTTAGACTTAATGCCTCGAGACCACCAGGTATTAATGAACATGTTTCATTGGCCAGTCTATTGAAATATAGGGCATTGACAATATAATAAAAGCAAACATTAATAACAACACACACTGCGCAGTATTAATACCTAACATTAAATCAACACTCCCTTGTTAGGTGTTATAATTTATTGATATTACGTTATTGTATTAATACACAACACAAATATTTGAGTTGGTCATTATTCACTATTTATTTTTGTTTTATTTTATTTTATTTATTTTTCATTATTTTTTAGTGTAGTGTTAAAATATTAATTTTTTGATGTGGCGTGATTTTTTAGAAGTTTATGATGTTTCATGTAATAATTATGTAGTGTATAAGACTATTACAAAAGAACTACTAATTATTTAAACAGTTTAAACAGACTAATCTGATTGGTGTATGAAAGGAGGGTGTGTTTTTAAGGATGCTATTTAAACTTTAATGTATTTTATATACACAACTCTGATGATGCCCTCAGGACGAGGGTGAAAGCGCTAAGTTGTGTCCTTTTTATTTGTTTATGGTTGCTTATGCTGTTATTTTACCGTTGGATTAAACCATCATAATAGTGCTGAAGAGCTTGTTATATCTTGTGGTTATTTTACGGAGACAACAGTGGGCACAGTTCCTAGTTTTGGCTATTTTTCAAGACCTTTATTTTATGATCTTGAGGCTGTTTCCTTTAGTCTTGATAGTCATTCACTTCTTTTTTTTTTAGGGTTTTTTTGTGGTGCATCATGACTTTTACCTCACTCTGTACTTGGATTACTTCAGCCAAGTAAATGGTGCCAGAACCATAGCCTAAAACTCAATGCCAAAAAATACATATTTATACCCTTTGGAAAGATGGCCACCCCTGAAAAATTACAGCATTGATAACACTCTCTTAAAAGTAGACCCAGTGGTAAGGGATATGTAAACTCAGGTTGACAGTAACCTGAACTTTGATCACAATGTGTCCATGGTAATGAGAAGATCCTTCTATGTGGTGCAACTTATAAGTTATGGCATGGCATCCAGATCTCAGGAGAGCATAGTCTCACTATGCTTAGCCCTCATTAGACCAATAAACGAGTACAATGCACTCTTTGACATGCACCTGACTAGGCATTTGCAACAACTATAGAAGCCACAGAGATTCCTCACTAAAAGAGTACAGGGTGTAAATAGCATGTCCTATGTGGGCCACCTCAAAGCGTTGTCCTTGTATTCAGTCTCCTACAAACTACTGTGGGGTGATCTATGCCTAACCTACAAAGCATTCTCCAATCTCATGCTGATGGATCTGCTATACATTCACAAAACAAACAGCACAGGAATTACCTGAGCTAAGGATCTAAAGCTCATCTGTGACATAAACAGAACATGTTAGAGGAACAGGTGTGCAATTCTGAGTTTACTCCTCTGAAACAGACTTCCCATTCACGTGAAACAGAGCTCTTCTCTAAGCCTGTTCAAATGACATTTGGACCAATGGATGGGAAATCATAAATAGACTCATGCCTGTCACATGTGGCCTTTATGGACAACAGCAGCTTGTAGATGCTCTAAGGCACAAGCATAAATCAAAGTCATTATAGTCCTTAGCCATTAATAATTAAGGAAACTTTCAAAATACAAAAAATAAGATCACAAAGGGGGAAGGTGCAACAAATTTTAGTAAAGTAGAAGTTAAACAAATAGAGGCTGAAGTTATGGTACACCAGTGAAGTGAAGGGTTTAGTGTTGAAAGTCTAACACAGGTTATGTCACAGCGTGATGGAACAATCAATCCCAAAAGTAAGGAGAAACAGGAAGAGTGGGAGACATCTGAATAAGAAATATGGACATGGGAAAGAAAAATAAATTTAATATGGTGCAATATTTATGCAAAGAACAAATCAATACAAAAAAGCAGCACCAAAGAAAAACACAGGCAAAGGCATCCTGATATAGAAAATTTCACAATACAAAAAATAAGAAAACAAAGGGGGAAAGTAGAAAAGAGGATTACAAATGGAGAAGTTAAAGAAATAGAAATGGAGGTATGGATTAGCTGCAAAGGGAAGGATTTAGTGTAGAAAATCCTTGTCTAGTAACATCACAGCATGATGGAACAATGAGTCCCCAAATTACAGAGTAACAGATTGTATGGGAAGGATATGAACACTAGCCACATGCAGATACTTTGAAACCTTCAGTAGTAAATGAATACACACGTTCAGCTGGAGTTGCACAGCAAGGGGAAGGAACAGGAAACACTGGCAACTCTGACACAAACAATGTTGTGTAATGATAGACAAGTGAATTCCCATATGAAAGAGCAATGGATGATGCAGGATGCAGCTGAAGAGAATATGGCACACAAAGATGTTGGGAACTTCCCATAAAATGCCTGCAGCAAGCAGAGAACAAAGAATATGCCCTCAGTTTAGAAGAAAATCACCTAAGGCAAGAATTTATTGATTTAATAGAGATATAAGCGTATTAATATTAATGAAAGAAAGATTACAGAAAGTCAGTAAGACACAAAATGATAGAAGTATGATAAAACAACTGAACACAGTAATCAAGACTTTTAACAGAAACTCATGCAATATAACAGAAGTAAATAGGCTATATTAAAGTGCAGCTAAATTAATAACAATAAATTCCAGGAGTCATTAAAGTATGTGTAGGGTCTGTATAGAGCACACATGGAATGTATCTGTGTACACTGCCACAATCTTCCCTCTGCAGCATGCCATGCATATTAATGGTGAGGTGCGCCTAAGAGAAGCTCATAGAACATGGATACTGAATCCATGTAACATCAATGGCACAACCACATACCTGTTAACCTGCCCAAAAGATGTTTAAGAAATAATGCCAGAGTTGTATATGCAACTATTTCACTAATTTATATGTATTTATTTTTTACTTTTATGTACATGTTTGCACACTGCGCTACATGATTAAGCTGTGCTTAGCTCTGCGCAAACACACATTAGACATGCACCAGACATATGGATATAGAAACTGGATACATTCAATTGCCTTAGCTGCTCAATGCTTAGTACCACCCAAACCCGATCAGGGAAGCTGTGCTACACTTACAGTAGTACCTTCACACTATATCTGAAGATACATGGGTCCCCTTCACTACTCTTGCGGCAAAATAGGTTGAGTGATGACCTATAGTATGCTAGGTCATGGGTCCAAGTCCCGGGCAGTGATACCTTTTACATATACTGCTGTGAAACTGTCTTAGATCATTGAAACATCCATACACTTTAAATTCAATTATTGCTATATTTAGAAAAGCTGCATGATGCTAAGCATCTGTTAAACATGGGAAACATTTTTCCTTGTTTGCACATTGCTAAGCATCGCTTAAACAGGGGGTTCCCATGTTTGCACAATGCTAAGCAACAAGGCACATTTTTGAAAGTTTCAGGATGATGTGCAATGGCTGGAATGTATCTTATTTAAAGGGTAATAGGTGGGAATTGCACAGTATTCCTTGGAGCCTGATCTTGAGTGTGGATATGGCTGTTGTAGGGGAAGGTGTGTGCTTTCAGCCACAGTGCTTAGGTGTTCAGGAGTCTAGGATTTTTATTGGATTCCTGGTACAGCACCATGGACCCCAGATGCTGCAGGACAACTATCTTGGCTAAGAATTTAAGTCTGAGGCCTGGAATAGTTTGGGCAGGGACCTGACCAGTGCAACTGGTATCCCCCACACTGGTGAGCAGTGTTCTCACAATTATGATGACCTTTATTGATGGAAGAGGGATACTTTGGATCACTGGATCAAAGAGGCATAGAAAGGGAGTACCCCACAGATATGTACATATGTTTTCTAGTAATTTATAAATATACAAGTTGAGTCTGGGCAAAACTGGTATGCATAATGGTTTCCCCTCTCTTACCACAGCAGCAGAAGAAAGGGCTTGCAAAGTGTGGTCCCATGCAAGGCATTTGGCCTGGATGAAGCAAGAGAATCAATAAAGTAATAAATAAATGCATAACTTAATAATAAAATAAAACAAATACAGATATTGCACTCTTAACAGTCATGTATGAAATACGTGGGACATCACAGACTTTCATTAATGTGTCAGTGCATATCTGAATTGTGGCAACAAGTTAAAGCAAGTAAGCATGCAGTGCTGTGTAGCATCGCGTCCAACCATTAGTTAATGTTCCTGAATACCCAGATTAAGATTGAATATTGTGGTCCACTCATTGTCAGACATATGCTGTTGATTGCAGTCAATAACTGATTAGGGTAAACATGTATGTTAACAGAAGTCCTAGCAGCTATCCATGTGTGTAAATGCAAGATTTGAAACAACATGAATCAATAAAGTGTAAAAGGAGACAGTGCTGTGATAATGTTGCATTTCAAATAAAATGTTCATTATTACTGTAGTCACTGCTTATGGGTTCTAATCCCACACCAGCCAACTGAAAAAAGGTGCTGTTTTCAATACTTTTTTAGCATTTCATCAGTAACACATAACCATGCTTGCATGTGATGTGCACACCCATAGACCTGTGCCTTAAATGTCAAGCTGTCAAGTGTTATCAGCGTATATGGACATACCTCTCAACTGTCACGATTTTTGCAGAATGTACTGAATACTGCCCCATACATGTGGTCTGCTTGGCAAAGGATCTTGTTTTACTGGTGAGTCTCTGCCACATTGGTGAGGATCAATGTAAGAAAAAATGTCAGTCCTCTGAATTGTAGATATTAGACATCTCTGTAAATGCATTTTTATGGCAAATCTGTTATATGAACACCTTGCTACTATTGTAAGAGCACACTATGTAAGAGATTTCCCTGTTGTTGTGCCTTTGTTGCACTATTATGAATGGCTTGGGCCATAATGTCTCATGCTAGGAGGTTGAGCGGTACATATGTGAAATATCATATATCCAATATAAGCAACATTGAATGATTGCTGAATGCAATATGATCTAAAATATGGAGTGTGTATAAAGAACAGGGTAGCATTTAAAATAAACATCATACAGTCAGTAGTGTTGCAAGTAAAATCTAACATATCTGAAAGTACTTATCTGTAGTACATTTGGTTATAGTATCTGTTAAGTTACTAACGTTCTCCCTTCTTCTCTCACACCACCCCATCTCTTCTTCATTTATTTAATCAATATATTTACTATTATCATTTGCTATTATCATATTATTTGGTATTATCTCTTATGTGGTCCTTATGTATAATTTAAAATTGCTTTGTTGTTAAATACATTTTCATTTACATTGTTTATTGTTGTTTTCCTCATTATATTATTTTTCAATTTTCTTCCATTATTCATTATTATTTTCTTTTATCTCATTCATTACATTTGTTTGGGTTACATTTTTGCCATTATGTTTCTATTTTATTTACCTCAGATCAACAAGGTAGGCCTGTTTCTGGTGATTCACTTACCTTGGCTCCCTTGGCTGAGGCACTGAGGCTGAGAACATTTGTGCTGCAGCCTGATGGCATCCCCACTGCTGCTCCTGCACTAACTGCTCCATCAGGTAGTTCTGCCCCACAGGCTGAGAGTGTGCCCACCTCTGGTCATGGAGTCAGAGAGGATGACTATGTCACCTGTGCACAACTGCCAAGCATGGTATGTAGGCTTGTGCAGCAGACTGTCAGCACATGTCTACACTGGATGGAGAGCATGCTGTCCATCCTGGTGTGGCAGTCTGTCTGCAGGCACTGGTGTTTGCCACTGCCTCCTAAGAAGCAGTGAAGGAGCAGTGCCAACAGTCCATGAGTTAGGACTTGAGTCATACTGTTACCGTTACTGACATCCATAGGACCTGGATCCTCCCACCCCCTCCCCAACCAAGGTGTTCACCCCTCTTGTGTCCTTCACCAACCCTATTTGCTGTTTTGTATGTCTTGTCTGTCTACAAATGCTTCTACACCTTCCCAGATTACCTTCCCCACACATACCTATGTCCTTTCCCCAACATTCCACTCTCTCCTTAAAACAAAAGGGCACCTATCTCAAAGAAAAAAAAACTCATCCCATACATAGCTCTCCATTTTGCAAATGTGTCCAATGGACACAATTTGGTCTAATTGGCTTGGCAACAGACTTAAGTTGTTGTCAACTCTCTCTGGGGATAAATGTCCAAATTCAGCTAAGAATCTTTGCAAGTGCACAGTTGTTGCTGCTGAAGAAATGGATATATATGATACATTCCTACACCCTTCCTGTACATTCTTACCTGCCTTTCACTATGTTTTACCCCCTGCTTGCACCCCATTTCACCACTGTCCTATCTCCCCAATTTTCTTTTCATTAAAGAATCATTGTGCAATGCTGGGCTTTGAGCAGCATTGCTAAGCTAAGCTAAATGGCAGTGTACTACTACCTGTTTTTGAAAGCATAATCACATTCAAAATGTTCACCTACATCCTGTATCAAACCTAGTACCTTCTAACTTGAATAATAGTGCATCAACCTGTCAAGCCATACAGCCAGTTAATTAGCACAGGTGTTGGAAGCAAAACATAGTAATTGTCATTTTCTCATCATTAAGCATGTTTACGCGGTACTGCACATCATGCCACACTGCGCAGCAAATCTGCTAAAAGATTAATGAATAAATTGCAATTCAACTGGGAATCTGGTACAGAAATAAATCACTATAAAGCCATGCGCATGGTTATAGGTGTAAGTAAGGTATGTAAGAGCAGTTCACTGTGCAGTTATCTGTACAACATGTAAAGACACACCTGCTATTTCACTGACTCTGTAGCTCAATCTGTGAAATGCTTTGAAAACCTTTTTCTTTGGGTCACATGGTCCTGGGTTCAAATACAGCTGTGTCTAGCATTTCATATACATGTATGTGTACATTACCATTATAAACTGTGATATGTATGACTGTGTCATCACCTATTTATCCACGCAATGCAGTTAAGATGGAATGTCTACTTCTAAATTATGGTTGTCAAAGGCCTACAGATAGGAACACATTTAAACAATTGCTTAACAATTGCTATTACAAACATAGAAAGAGCTTAGAATGTCAGTTTATGGATTACCATGAATTCCCAGTGGAATTTGAAGTATGTAATGCAAATGTGTCCCAGTAATTCTAGAATGAAGTCCACAATGATTTGCCATTGATGTTCCAGACACCCACTGGTGTAAAAGGAACACACATATATGGGAGTCATGATAGAAGCAAGGGTTGCCAGCACACATGTTTGATGACTACCATGACATTACACAGCACTTGGCAGTTGCTTGAGTGGTTGATATAAGGGTTAATGTACCCCTGCCTTGTTCTAGGGCACACCTAGCATGTTGCCTTTTACTCGGTTGATGATACCTTTGGCTAACATACTTACCTTAAACACATACCTTAATTTCCAGTGGGATGGATTCCCTCAATCTGGCTCTGGATGTTAATCAAGGCTGCCACAGGTTCCACAGTTACTCTTCTGTGTTTTTGTCCTGCAAAGTCTTCACTCTCTCTGTCTATGCCTATTGCGAGCAGCAGCAACAGCAGCTTCAGCCTGTAGCACACACATCTGTATGCAAAAAGTAGCTGCAACAAACATTATCTCTGTGTTGACATTGTATTTTTACCCCAGAAATTTCCACCCCGACATATAAGAAAGGGTATGGGATCTATAATGATGCTTTATATCTTGTTGAGTAGTTGCATGGGATTGGCAGATTATACTGCAATCCAGCTGTGTAGGCTGCATTTAGCATTTCTGAAGCGCAGATTGGTTCAGATGCAATCATATGCTAATGAGAACCAGCGTAAAAAGGTACAGTTCTAGGTAGGCAAGCCAGTCTGGATGAGAGTTACAGCTTATGTCTAACTCCTTGACACATTTCTTGTGCAGCAGTATCTTTCAATAGAGGAGTATTGTACTCCATCAGGTTTGTATCCATTTTGTTTCCTGCATGATACAAGTGTTTGAATATACTTAAGAAGAATGTGGATTACATCATTAAGCCTTTCTTAGAACTATACTGATGAGATGGCATTGATCTCCAGCCCTGTCAGATGTAGAGAGGATGTAGAGTACACCAAGGGTATAATGCTGTCTGATAACTAGGTATACAAGTCTCCTGGGTCCTTCCTTTGATAGCAGTTGTAATAGAACACTGCTGTTTTGTTATCACTATTGTTTATATTTCATTTTTTGGAGGGGGGGTATTTCCTGCTATAGGGTACACTATAATGGACTACTGTCCTGGGTGTGTGAGCATACATGAGTATCTGTCATGACACACACAGGAATATGTCACTATTTCTACTATCCTAGTTACATCCGTGACTGCCTCCACTGTGTTGCTGATACCCTGAATCGGTTGACTGACACAGTGGAAAGAGGTAGGTCTGAGACAGATTGCACACTATCTATTTTGGAATGCACATTGTCTGTGATAGAATGTCTGATTGGAGTTGAGCATCAGCCTCCTGGGCATAGGTCAGCAACTACATCTACTGACAGTCAATGTGGCCATGCCCAATCACGCTTCCTTAGTGACAGTACATCCAGTGCTCCAGAGGAGAGTATTCTGTCCACACCAAGACATAGCAGGCCATGGACTCATGGTCCTGGGTGTTCCTGTGGAGGACACATGCCATCAGACATCAGTTACCCTCAGGTAGTAGAACAGCATCTGACCTTGGGCATGGAGGTGCCAGTGCAACTGGCAGAGCAAGTGCTCATGTTTGGGGGTGGAGACGATGAACTGTCAGCTCTACCATGCATGGCTCACAGCTGTCCAACATACAGACACACAGAGCTAGCACTGAGCTTGGCTGTGTTCATGCAGACACTCACACACCACTGTCTTATTGAGGGCACCTACACACACGCAACATTTACATGGTCCATCCTGTCTGCTTCCCTTCCTTACCAGACACATGCTTGTCAACCTATTGGGTCAGACTAGGCCTCCTGCACCCCCGCACAACACCCTGTGTGATGATAACTGTGCCACATCCCTATCATCTTTCTCATGGATGTAGAGAAATAAAGCTATGTGTCTGATGGACAGGGTGACTATCTACATTAGTATGAATTCCTTTCATCCACTGGTGCTGTTGACATGCTACTTGTACTGCTCATTTACAGATATTGCACTTTGCCATGTATAGTGTGGATAGCATAATAATTTGTGTACATTACAATGGATGCTGTTGTAAGGGCTGTGGAGTCACACAATGAAATGTGTCTCATGAAAATATTTACATTTCACTTCCAGGACTGTGCAGTACACACCTATGGGTACACATCTAATATCAACCCATCAATGTCAGAACACAGGACTAAATGTCAACACAGAAGACAAATGTCATCAGAATGCTAATACAGCATAGGTTCATAGGTGTGTCTAACAAACACAAGGGCTTCCTTAAGCCTAGCCATGCATCCCAATCTCTGACAAGGTATGATACCCTTGTTAAGTGTAAGCAGGGGTTTGGAAGATGAAACATTTACAAGCAGGGGCCTGGGAGATGAACCATTTACATTTTGCCTGTGTCCATCAGGGACATTGGTCCCAACCCAGGGATAAATTTCCTGTTATCCATCCAATTGTCCAAGTTGCACTTGATTTGGGTTAGGGAGGAACTCTGCTTCACATGGATGGGAAGCTTGTTCCATAAAAGGAGAAGTTTGTGGGATACATACCTGTCTCTTCAGCACACCCTGGTTGTATCACAGGCAAGGTGTAAGTCTGTAGAATGGATACTTCTGGTGCTGTTTGTTTCATGGATATGCAGGAACTCCAGAGTGGAGTCTGATAATGCCCTGTATGCTAGGCATAGATCTCCCTTCAAAAGCCTGTAGGAGACAGAGTACAGGGATAGGGCCTTGATGTGGTCTGCATAAGATATTTTACTTATGCCCTGTACTGGTTTAGTGAGGAACCTCTGTGGACATTCCAATTGTTGGATATGCCTCGTCAGGTACATACCAAAGGGGGCATTGCAATCAATGATAGCTCTGATGGATACCCAAGACAGTGGAAAAACAACCTCCTTAGACTTAGATGTCTTACCTTTGCTTATAAGTTGTGCAATATAGGATGATTTTTTCAATACTGTAAATACCTGACAGTCAAATGCTAGATTACTATCTATGTGTGTCCCTAAGTCCCTGACTAGTGGGTTAACTGTTAGAGGTGTGTTGTCAATATGATAGTTACCAGGGGTGGATGACTTCCCAAAGGATAGTATTATGCATTTCTTGGCATTTAGTGTTAGTCCATGACTCTGACACCAGTTGTATGTCTGTGTCAACCTCTCCTGGTCAACTTTTGTGTCAGTGTGAGATTCAATTGCAACTCCTAATTTGCAATCACCTGCAAATTTAGTCAGCCAGAGACCACTGACATTGGCCTTGACTTCAGAAAAATAGATGCCAAAAAAAGAGCGGTCTAAGGACTGATTCTTGATGAAGTCCACTTGTGACTGCCTTCCTTGTAGAGGTTGACTCCCCAGTTCTAACTTCATGGGTCCTGTCTGTGAGCCAATTGGCAATCCACCAGGTGACATACGAGTTTTTACCTAACCTCTGAGTTTGTCAACAATGCCTGACTGGGTATAGTGTCAAATGCCTTGTCAGGTCATGGTAGGCAGTGTGAAGCCTTTTTCCCTCATCCATTGCTTTGGTTACCTTCTCAAAGAAGTCCACCAGGTTTGGTAGGCATGATCTACCCTTGACGAAACCAAACTTGGTTTGGCCCAGTGTCTGGAGGTCTACTATATCTCTATTGATCATTTCCATGATAGTTCTTTACATGGCTTTACATATAAGGCTAGTGAAACTTTTAGGTCTGTAGTTTCCAGGGTCTGTAAATGGTGCACCTTTGTGCAGAGGGATGACTGTTGCTGTTCCCCATTAATGAGGCATGAGGCCTGTTTGGAGGCTACAGTTAAATAGTAATTCCAGAGGCCCTGATAGGTCATGTTTCATGCTATTTAGAGGGTATCCTGGGATACTGTCTGGGCCCATGTTCTTGGTCTTAGAGAGAGCATTAAGGTCCTCTTCCCTAATGATAGTAGGGGGACTTATATTTGATCATATTTCCTGAGGGAAGGTTAAGGGGGAAAGGGGTAAATTTGGGGCTGAAATCAGTCAGAAGGTTTGCTATATCTTCTGACTTATTATAGGTGTTTCCATTTACAATGAGCTCTGCACGCAATTGTGTATTGCCTTTGAGGTTGCTGACATAGTTAAGTATGCTTTGTGGTTGTCCTTGGCCTGGGAGGCCAAACTTACTTAAAATTTGGCATTGGTAGACTTTATTTGTCCTCTGATATTTTTGTTTAGTTTGATGACAGTGCTTTTATCCTGCTGTGTGCTGCACCTCCTAAGTTTTGCCATGATTTTCTTCCTTCTGTTATACAGAATAATGATTCAATGATTCCACCAGGGTAACTTGATTTTGAGTTAGTTCTGTACTTCTCCCTGATGGGTACAGCTGCCTCTACACAGCTATTAACATACTCATACAGGGTTTCTGTGAACACTTCTGCATAGGCTGCAATGTTCTCAGGGGGTTTGGGGTCTTGAAATTTTGCCAGGTTATCACATAATAGTTGGAGGTTAGCCTTACAGTAGTTATTGAATATTCCATGTTTACCTGGGCATCCAGGTTTTATTTCTACTTCAAAGGAGACAACTTTGTGTTCAGGCCTTCCCAGGTAAGACATTACAGTAAGGGGTGTGCATCACTCTCCCATATTGGTGAGGACCACATCCAGTATGGTGGCACCCCTGGTTGGTGTATTGACTATCTGGTCCAGGGAGTTTGTGTTTACAAATTACAAGAATCTCTGTGCCTGTATGTTTGGTGTTGTATAGAATTCACAGTTAATCGTGGGGTAATTAAAGTCACCAATAAATATGGTAATGGGTTGGATGGTCAGTATTTCTAATAAGCTGAGTTTTCTGGGTCATAGAGGGGGGGGGCTATAGCTTTCTTGGAAGTAGTACTGGATTTTGCCTATGGTGATTTGAACACGGATGAAGTGCATTTCCCTGTTTGACCCATCTTGAAGTATATTTAGTTTTGATGTACATAGAAACACCTGCACCTTTAGTCCTTGCCTGTGAAGAAGCAGGTCTAAATGTGTGGAAGGCATAATAAATTTGCACTGTTGGTGTGCTCTTTGTGGCTTTAAACCATGTGTCAGTAACTGCACAGACATCAGCATTCTGTAAGGTGAAGGCAGCTTCTAGGGAGTGGAATTTTTTGTTTAGACTCCAAGCATTTAGAAGTACTACTTTCAGATGTTCTTGGTTTTGACTTGCTATGTCAGAAGTAGCTTCAGCTTGGCATTGCCTAAAAAAGTCACTATGGGGAAAGACAATATTTTATCTAATACTGGAAAGCCTAGAGGGAAGAGGTGCAGACCATCCCTGCCAAAGCAGCCTGGTCTGTTGACCATCTTCTTCCATGTTGACAAATATTGCACCCCCTTAGAATGACACCAGAAGCTAAGCCAATTATTAAAGTCAGTAATCTTTCTTCTTACTGTGGCATCATCCTTGGAGAAGGTGAAATGCTGCTCACTGTGAGGTTCATACCATCCTGGGGCATATATTCATAGAACTCCAAGATGTCTAGGAAGGTATGTCTCAGGTCATGTACTCCCACATGGACTATAACTGAGTCATATCATAAGATCATAAGATCATAGGAAGTTACTAGGCTAATGGCCTTAGGGCTCTTACAAGCCTAGACAAGGTCTACCCTTATTTCCACAATCAGCACCAATTGCCCTGTCCAAGAGGGACACAGGTAGAACCCCCAGGGTGAATTTACAGTTACCCATCCAATCATCAAGATTGCGTCTGAAGAGGGCCAATGAGGTGCTCTGTTTGACATGAAGTGGGAGTCCATTCCAAAGGTGTGGTAACTTCTGTGCAACAAATTTGTTCCTTCAGCAGGTTCTATTAATGTCACATACTAGGTTAAGGTCTTTAGAGTGAGTAACCTGTGTACTATTTGAATTGTGGATATGCAGCATTTCCAATAAAGCAGGGTCAAAGATTGCCTTATATGCAAGGCATAGCTTACCTCTGAGTAGTCTGTATGAAACAGAGTAAAGTGACAGTGATTTCAGATGATCAACATAGGACAGATGCTGAAGACCTTGCATTTTCCTTGTGAGAAACCTTTGTGATCTCTCCAATTGCTGCAGGTGCTTGGAAAGGTGCATACCAAAAGGGCATTGTACTCAGTTATTGGCCTGATGAGAGAAGAGTACAGAGACATTATAACTTCTTTTTTCTGGATGCAATGCCCTTACTTATGAGATGAGCAATATAGCATGCCCTTCTTACCACTGTGAAGTCATGGTGATCAAACGTAAGGTTGCTGTCAACCTGTGTGCCCAGGTGTCTCACAACTGAGTGCGTACTTAGGGTGTTATTGATGTGTTAGATAGCAGAAAGATTGCACTTACTGAAAGGGATGTTAATACATTTTTTGTGTTGAGTTTAAGGCCATGACTTTGGCACCAATCATTTGTTTACATAAGACCCTCTTGTAGGATGTTGACATTGTTTGGAGATTCTACGACTGCTCCCAGTTTGCAGTCATCAACAAACATTGTCAACCACAGGCTTTTAGTTTTAGCTTGTACTTTAGAGAATAGATTCCAAACAACAGAGGTCCCATGACTGATCCCTGTGTAACACCACTGGTTACAGGACTGATGTTGGAGGTGAATTCTCATATTTTGACTATACGGGTTCTATCTATTGGCTAACAGTTAGCTATGTCCACAGGCTCAGTATATGTGGTATCATTAACTACCAGTTTGGCACAAATCTGGGCCTTTCCTTTTAGGTTATGAATACAACTAAAGAATGCCTTATGGTTGTCCTTAATTGAGGAAGCTAATTCAGATCTGTAGTTTACTTTGGAACAATAGCAACCAGACCGATCAGTTCAGTTTTGCATGTATTATGCCTTGGGTTCTGAGGTTCATAGGATGAGACTAGGGTAGTGACCTGATAGTGATTAGGAGCATAGCTGCTGCATCACAATATAATGTTCAATGTCAGGTGACATAGATGTCAAAGGATGGTCTAGCAAGGTCCACAGCAGCAGTGATCCATGTTAGATAACCATTCCATACCAATTCATGCAGCCTGTTCTTCAACAGGTAATGGAGGTGCACTTCTTGACAGGGATGTAAAACTTACTGCAGAGGAATGTCCACCTTCAAGAGATGTTCTTGTCCCTCCAGCATGTTCTATGTATGTCATAATGTACATTTAGGTTCCTGGAACACATAACTGTAGCCCCACATTAGTTCACACAACATCCATTTGCTGTCTGGTTGTTTGTAAGGCATTGTAGCCTTGCAAGGCCAAAGTACTTACTGCAAACTTGAACAAGTGTTCTGTGCATGCACAGACATTCACATCTTCACTACAAAGAGTGCCTATAGAGGGTGTGTTTTACGCTGTTAACCTCAAGGATGTAGCATCATGACCATTACTTTGCTGGAGCTGCACATTGTCAAATTTGTAAGTCTGCTCTTGCCACCCTGCCTGATAAGAGGATTATGGTTCAGGCAAGTGTCATATGCCTGGCAAAGCAGCATACTCAATCCACCATGTTATGCCACACTGTCTACTGTTTTACCTTGGAATGATACCATAAACTTAATGACATCTTACATGTATGCATCTGTCATGTCACTGACTAAACATGGCCTGTTCTGACATATACACAAGCAATAATCTGTTGTTAATGACATTAGCAGTGTCTGTTGAAAGAAGTGGACAGTGTCCCATAAGCTGATGTAAAAGGCTCTGACTAACATCCCACACACTAAGTTGGCTGCAGTGAGAATAGTACTGCTACCTATCTACATTTACAGAATACTACACAGCACAAACACACACACGCGCACACGCACACACGCACACACACACACACACACACACACACACACACACACACACACACACACACACACACACACACACACACCAGGCTGGTTGCATTAAGAATAGAAGCCCTACCTATGTTTAGAGACTATAGAACACAGTACTTAATGCACATACCACAGGTTAATTCGACATTAGCATGACTTTAGGTAATCTTACGGTAGATGACATCAGCAGGCCTTGTGCAGGAGAAGACTTTGGAGGGCTGCATCAACTGCAAGTCCCAAAACAGTGCAAAACCATACCAGTCTGGAACTCAGCATGGGTTTCACACTTGTTCTGAAGGGAGATGCACACACATGTACAGACCAATGGACTGGAGTAAGAATCGAACTCTTACCTATCTAGTTTTACAGACTACAGAACAATGCATGCGCCACAGCTCAAGTTCGACATTAACATGACGTTAGGTAATATTATGCTAGATAACATCAGCAGGTCTTGTGCAGGACAAGACGTTGGAGGGCTGCATCAACTGCAAGGCCCGAAACAGTGCAAAACCATACCAGTGTGGAAGTCAGTGTGGGATTCATACTTGTTCTTTGGGGAGATACACACATGCACCAACTGGGCTTGAGTGAGATTAGAACCCCTACCTATCTAGTTTTACAGACTACAGAACACACTACTTATATGTGTGGTGAAATCCAGCAGACACAGGGGGTTGTTGTGAAAGTGGGTGTTGTTTTTGCTGGTTTAGATACAAACATATGGCTCCACATTATATGCACATATTCCTACCCTGTAATATACATTTTCAGGGTTTCCACATGCTGTCTTAGGGAGATGTGGTCTTGAACAGTAGGACTCTAACTCTTCTCTGTCCAGATGTTTGCAGCAAGTCCACAGGTTTGACTCATATCTATGTGTGTTTCACACTAAATTGTGGTTTGCTGTCAAATGTGGCATTATTTACACATGACATGAGGGAAGACTGCCAGAAATCTAAACTTCAGACATCCCAGTAGTCCTCCAAATGCAACACATGTGATTCTATGCAGTTCCACATTTTTCTAAGTGCATTATCTAAAGTTTAGGCCTTACTTTTGGATCTTTGTCCACCATTATATGTGGCTTAGTGCAGCTTTATACTTCATGATTTGGGTATGTAGGGCAATACAGATATACATACACACCACACATATATATGGATAGATATCTATATCTATATCTATATCTATATCTATATCTATATATATATATATATATATATATATATATATATATATATATTTATATATGTGTGTGTGTGTGTGTGTATGATATTTATGCATGTATCTTATATATATATATATATATATATATATATATATATATATATATATATATATATATATAGGGAGATACAGAGATGTATATATGTATGGGAGCACTTTAGAATCATGAAGTCCTGAAAACTCGAACCTCATATGGTTGAGACCATATGATCGAGTTTTCAGAAACTCAAAATTCTAAAGTGTAAAAAAAAACACTTTAATTTGGTTGAATATAAAGTTTTTCCAGGGGGCAAGCTCCCCTGCACCCTCCCTACTTAAATATACCATCTCTGTGATCGCACTATAGCGAGGAAACAGGAAATCTCCCGTTCTGCGCTTCTGCATACAGTGCGGAATGGGAGATTTCCCTTTTCCCCACTGTAGCACGATCTCGGAGTTGGCATATTTAAGTAGGGGGTGTGTAAAGGGTGCAGGAGGGCTTTCCCCTCTGCAGAAATGATGTGTTTGACTGTTTTTTTTACTTTACTTCAGAATTTTGAGTTTCTGAAACTTCAATCATATGGTCTTGACCATATGAAGTTCGAGTTTTCAGGAATTCGAGATTCTGAAGTGAATCCATGTGTACATATATAGCTAGAGAGAGAGAGAGAGAGAGAGACATTATATATATATATATATATATATATATATATATATATATATATATATATATATATATATATATATATATATATATATATATATATATATATATATATATATATATATAGGTCTACTTTGAAACATCTAAAACCCATAATATCTAATTTCATAACACTGAGACCAGAACAGCTAAAACCCAAAACATCTAAAACCCATAACATCGAATTTCATAACATCTAACACTACAAATCACAAGAAAATAACATCCCCTCCACATATAACAACACCAAACTACCAAACACACTTTTTACTACATTTCTGCAGAGGGGCAAGCCCACCTGCACCCTCCACATCCCCTGTAAATTAAATATACCAAATCAAAGAATGCACTACAGTGGGAAAAAGTTAATTTCCTAACCCCACTGTATCAAGCCCCCCTGCAGAAATGTAGTAAAAAGTGTGTTTGGTAGTTTGGTGTCATTATATGTGGAGGGGATGTTGTTTTCATGTGATTTGTACTGTTAGATGTTGTGAAATTAAATGTTATGTGTTTTAGATGGGACCTATATATATATATATATATATATATATATATATATATATATATATATATATATGTAAATAGATATATACATAGATAGAGATAGATATATATGTATATGTTGTGTCTTTCGGCTTTTCCCGGTTAGGGGTTGCCACAGCAGAACTCCGGTCCGCTAATGATTGGCAGTAGATTTTTACATGCCGAGTTGCCAGCCCTGACGCACAACCTTCAACGTGGGTCCGCCCATTCATGCATGTCTCCACACAGAAGACGCTCTAGCTGTGAATCGAACAGGACAACGTCTTACTATGAGGCGACAATGCTACCGCATCACCACCCTATAATTTTTTAAAATAAATTGTGCTTGGAGCAACAGATTTGTGATCTGCTTAACTAGGTGTACAGGCATGTGCAGTGGAATTTTTGGAAGACACAATCACCTGCATAAATTTGTAGATTGCAATTCCTCAGTTACCTAACACATACAATGTAAGATCAAATTCTATATTACTGTCCTGAGACTGTGTAGCATACTAACTGTGTGTAATCTGAGAGTTGCTGTTATGGCAGTTACAAGGGAGCAATGCTGCTCTGAGGGGTGTAGGAACAAATCCCATGCTCTGCTAGGATGCAAACTAGTCTGACTATCATTTAACCTCACTTTCTAACATCTCCCTTGAATGATGTACCACTAATCTGTTGCAGTAGAACTGCACAAATATTCCATGCATGAGGCCTACTGATTACAAATGGAGACATAATAGTGGAATGGGCATCTGTAGTCCCATGTGGATGTAAGGTCTATCCAAAAAGCCCACTGTAGTTACTTGCATAATGTACCAGTTCCATAGCTACACTGACATATCATAATAATCCACTAGAATACTATGTAGGTTATGGACTTACCTTGCAAATGCAGCAGTTGGCACAACTGTAGTTCTGGGCTGACTCTGTCTGATACAAGCATTACATAGCCAATACATGGATAGGTACAAGATGTGTGAGTTAGCTATCATCAATTTTAATATATGTAGATGACTAGGAGTAAGGTGTTATTCCCTAGGTCCCTAGGTTGTCAGTGAATGTCCTATGCATTGTCTCTTAGGCAAAGCTAGGGCATACTGAGCACATCTACATCTGCCTACAGGGACATCAGCAGGGAGTTCCTCCTCTGAGTTCTCCTGTGACTGTGGCTGTGGTGACCTAGGCACTGGTAGGAGGCTGTGTATCCCTTCCCTTTCCTGACCTGCTGCAGCTGCTTCTGCAGGATTCGATTGTGTAGCATAACACATACTGTGAATATTTGTGCACATGTGCATGGAGAATACTGCAGGGCTCCGCCAGATATATCAAGGTACTGGATCCGTGACTACAGAAGCCAAAACACATGCTCTACGATGTTCCAAGTTTGTGCATGTGGCTCATTATGGCATTCTTCCATGGGTGAGTGTGCAATTCTGCTGGGTGTCATCATCCATGGTTCCAAGGCATAGCCAGCATCCCTCAGTAAATGGCCCTGTTGGATGCCCTCCTAGCAAACATCTGGTACAGCTGTGATGTGTGCTAGATACAGGAGTTGTGATAACTGCCAGGGTAGCCAGCACACACATTCATGATAATCCCTTGGGCACTCCAGATGATTTGGCAGTTGATTAAGTGGTATCCTTTCCGGTTGATGTAGATTCTACCCTGCTCACCAGGTGGTGCCTTAATGTGTACATGAGTGCAATCCATGGCACCCAGTACTTCAAGGTAGTGTGCTACATAGTAGAACTGTTGCATATTGCTGGCCCTCACCTCAGGGAAAAGGGGAAAGGATATTTGGTCACTGACATGTGGGAGCATAGCATCCAGGAACTGTTGGAGGATCCCGGATGCAGATGCCTGTGACACCCCTATAATGTCCCCAGTTGGTCTTTGAAAAGTACCTGTAGCTAGTATCCTAAGGGCTACACATACCTCAATTTCAACAGAGATGGGTTCTCCTGTGTTAGCTCTGGCTCTGAGCTGAGGGCGGCAGAGCTCATTGAATTCTTGTGACATGTCCCTGTCCATCCTGTAGAGGTCTGCAATCTCCAGGTAATGTTACTCCTGGAATGTTATCCTAGCCCTAAACACTCTTCTCCTTCTCTGCTTAGGCCTATTGTCAGCAGCCCCAGCAGCACTGACTTCAGCATCTAGCAAGTACAGATGTAGAATAGCTCCAGCAGCCCCTAGCATATCTCAGTCAAAATTTCCAAGTCTCTACTTCAATGGTACTGAGGGAAAATCAGAATGTAGGGTGTATGCATACTTTATACGGTCCTGGAGTGGGTCCACCATGTGGGATTGGCTAATTATGATGCAGTTCACCTGCTTAGGATATAATTGACTTCATTTAAAGGCCCTACTTTAGTGTGTGATGCTGCTTTGTAGGTAGTGAAGCACAGCATAGCTATGCAAAACTGTATATTGTTATTGAATACACCTGGTTTCCATTTATAGCTGAATACCTCATAAGTCAGACATGGGTGGTCTGGTTGCATGAACAAGCTGAGCTACACCCAAACAGTATGCAGTAACTGGTGCGCTGTGCAAACATATGTACTAAGCACAAAAATAATCTATATGTAACATGACACCCCCCCAATGCCATCCACATCCACTGGAAATATAAACATTGTGTAGGAGACTACACAAAGTGGATATCCATACATGGTTGCTCCCTTTAGCGATTGAACACATCCACAGCATTTAACCCTCATTTGTATAATATTCGTGGGTCATTGCCATGTAAACTGGTTAACAACACAGAAGCATGATTGTGCAGACCTAACACAAGATCTTATAGTACTTATGTGTACAGTACATTATATATTGTTCTTTTTACATTTTTTTTATTTTTCTATTAAGCATATTTGTGCAATGTGGTACATAGTGCAAACATGCAGAATTTATAATAAAAAAATAATTACTTTGATATAACTCCTGCTGTGTTCAGACATCCACAGTGTATGATTTGGACATTTATGTATGGAGTTTTACCTTTTCAGGGGAATTATGTCCATATTTGTGTACTTTTATATCCCCTTCTTTCAGTGTAGACTCCTGTATGTGGAATATTTCTGCATACACTACTAACACTGACACACAGTCTACACAGATGCATTATGTGTTGTTGGATCACTCCACCTGGTTAATCTGCATAAAATTCAGCTAATTAAGCAAACATTTGCATTGCACAAAAGGTTCCTTATTTGTGTGTGTGTGTGTGTGTGTGTGTGTGTGTGTGTGTGTGTGTGTGTGTGTGTGTGTGTGTGTGTGTGTGTGTGTGTGTGTGTGTGTTTATATGCATGCCACTACAATGGAGTTTACTGAATCTAAAACTGTTTGCACCACGATGCGCACATGTGAAAATATTTAGTGTAAGCTTTATTGAATTTACCCTAAAGTTTTACCACATAAACACAGGGAAAGGAAGGAAAGAAATCAAATGCCATCATGGAAGTATCAAATAGAGAAAACTATAAAGCAGTTAAGACAAGAAGTGTCACTTGTTAGAAGAGTAAGAAGAGAGAACAGATCAACAAAAAATACTTATAAAGGTATATGTGATTAAAGCAATGTGCATCATTAGAAGAGACCAGGATATATTGTACATTATTGCAAATAATAAACTAAAGATGTCAGTAAGAGTAGAAAATATAGAAGTTGTGCTGATAAATATAAAGGAAAAGTATAAAATAAGCAATGCATTAATGATCCTAAAAGTTTTATAGAGAATCTGGAAACAAACTAAGAGGAATAGAAACACCACAAAAAAGAAAAAATAAACGCTTTTTGGAAAAATACCTATGAAGACTGTGTGGAATATAACAAAGATGCTGATTGGACAGAAGAAGTAAAACAAACAGAAAGAAGTTCAAATGTACAGGATATGAAATGGGATGAAGTAATGGCTAGAGAAACTGAAACAAAATTAAGAAAAACTCCTAGATGGAAAACTCCAGCCCCAGATGCAATACTTAACTTCTGGATAAAAGTATTAACATATTTAAACAAAGATTTAGCCCTGAGCAGGAAATATTTATAGGTGTATCTCTAACAGACATCAACCTGGTTAATAAGAAAAATGATATTCCGCCTTCAAATTGAACTTGCAAGCTATCCTAAAAACTATAGACCAATAACTTGCCTTCCGATACTGTGTAAATGATATGCTAGAATCAATGCCAACAGAGTTTCTAGTCATATAGAAAAAAACTCAATCATGGCAGTGGAACAAAAGGGTAATATAAGGAAGTCATATAGCACAAAGGATCAATTGTTTTTAAATAAATCATAATGGAGAATTTAAAAAGAGAAATAATCAAAGTATGACATGGATAGACTACAAAAAAGCATTTGACAGCTTGCTTACAGATGTATAAAATACACTCTACTTGATTGATTACATTACAGTAACCATGAAACATTTGCAAACCACTTTGCAGCTAAGCCATGAAAGGACAAATTATTATCATCCCATGCATTAAAATTCAAAAAGGGATATTCCATGGTGACTCTGTCACTAATGCTCTTTTGTCTTGCCCTTAACCCATTAAACTATCTGCTTAACAGATTAGATCATCCCCAGGATTCATGAAGCTCGGCGCAAGGCCGGCGTTAGGCTTGCGCCGACCGTGTGGCGTGAAGATGGTGCAGTAGCGCCAAATGCATATTAATGAAGGCGCACTGCTGCCACATCCACGTGCATAGGAAAGGAGTGCGAGTGCATAGGGTGTGTCGAAGTGCTGCACGGAGGCATGGAAATGTCAGCTGTCGATGTGCAGCCTAAAATGCTTGCATATAACAATTTGCAAGCAATAGTAATCACATCTGTCAGTGTCCGTCGATACTGAAACGTATGCAAAGCATGCAAGACAGTTCCTGCGAACACAAAATGAAGAACCAAACACAAATGCATGGTAGGGAATAACGGGTCCCTATCCCGTGAACAAATGACATTGAAAACCATGTGCCCGTAGTCCAACGCAGTGTAGATAGTTATACCAAGTGGAAGTGAAATGCATCATATGTTAGCGCGCCGCCAATAGGTACGTCCAGCCCAAAGGTCAGGGTCACCAGCTGACCCATATTGTGAGGCAGGGTACACAGCTGGGCAGATGTGTCCATAACAAAAAACACGATAAATGTACATATCTAGTGACCGTATGACCGAATTATATCCCACAATGCATGTAATAGTCACATACAATAGGTATGTCCGTATTTCACATACCAAATGTGACAGGAAATAGAATAAGCATGTAAACAAAACAGAAGGAGCATATAAACTGCTACAATAATAAGGCAACATGTAGGCTGAAAGGAACAGTATTATCTGTACCGTTGACTGTGGGTACGTGTTGTCCAGTACATTCGGATATGTGTCCGGAATATATCCCATCCTGGACATAGGAAAAGGTGGCATCCTACCAATGATTAGAACAGTCGGCCAAAATCTGCACATCAGCGGTCCAAGCCGAACTTGTCAAGATGTGTCACAGTTGAACGGGTATTACCCGAGTATACCAACCATGTTATGAAAGTTAAGTATGGGCGTGTACCTATGTGCGTGAGGTATAGCATGTGGAAAGTCAAACATGGCAGGGTAGTCCACACAACCATACAGGTACCTGAAATATGTAGGGTATGCAATGTGTTACCTTGACCGTGTCATGGGCCATCAACCAAAGCAGTGATGATGGAGTGTCAGGAATATGTGTGTGTGGGGGGATGGGTAATGGTATAATCCTCCAAGGCGACACTGTGTCGTATGCAGAATAGGTGAACGGGAGGTGTATGAGGGAGCACCGGGTGAAGCAGAAAGAAACACAAAAACATGTATACACATCTGCAGTACAACCAGACAGGCCATACTGTAGAACACAATCCCACAAACATATAAATATTAAAATTTGCGATACAAATGTATAGACATGTCACCAGCACATACCCACAGATTGGTCCTGATGGAACTGGCCATATCAAATGCAACACACCTGGATGCATAATGGACTACCCAGCATCCCCTCCACAGCACACAACCCACTCCCATACCTGAACGTCCACCAAATCCAGCCATACTTGGCCTACTGGTTTGGTGCAGCCACATCTACACATAGTGACCACTACGCATATGTAGTAGGTAGTGTCACCCTAGGCAGTTTCAGGATTGCAAACTATGTATCCCTTGCATGTAAAACCCCCAGCACATTTTCGTAACACCAGAAGACTGTTTGGTATTTGTCTTGTTTTAGTCTTGTTCAATTTTTGGGATATCCGTCATGGGATAAGTAACCTGTGTAAACATTAGAATGGGTATGAAGACATGAATTCCAGTCCTGTAGATATCTGGACACAAGTTGGAATGTGCAGTAGTGGTGCACGAGACTGTCCAGCCCTAGATGGTCATGCAGAACCTACTACCCAGGATCAAACACCTGCCCGTGACGCACGTGTCCCGACATGAATAAGCGAGAGAATATATTGCACACATTCGCATAGTGGCACATGGTATAAGGGTGATGAAGGCACTGACGTAAACAGGATACCCCCTGATCCACTGTGTGAGGGACAATTAATGTGTGTGTAGGTGTGACTTGACCAACAATGATACAATGCCAAATGTCCTGTGATTGTAGGAAATAACTGTGCCATACTGCATGTAACAGTTGCCTAAAGCGGTCACGTCAGGATAGAATAAACGTAATTCGTAGAAGAAACAGGCAAACAACAAAAGTGCCAAAGGTATAAGGCTCACAGCTAGGAAACAAATGAATGTTCTAAACCTGCACAGACTGTTGCTATGTGTTGGCCCAAACAATCTGGTGTCCGCAGTAGGGTTACCATCTGTCCCGCTTTGCGAGGGACAGTCCCTCTTTGGACAGTTGTGTCCTGACAAAATACAAAACAAATGGCAAATGTCCTGGGATTGTAGGACATAATTATGTACCATATGTTATGTAATAGTTGCAGAAAATAATTATGTCAGTATCTAAAATACCTAAATGTTACAAGAAACAGAATAAGCAACTAAACTGCTAGAACTACAGGCTTTTATGTAGGCAAATAAGTAAAGTTCTATCCTTTGTACTGACCGTGGGTATGTGTCGGCTTGTAAAATCTGATGTGTGTTCCGAAAATGTCCCATTTTGGCCATTTAAAAAGGTGGCAACCCTAGTCCCAGAATACATCCCAACCTGTACATATGACAATGTCAACGATACCAATGGTCAGAGCCTTCGCACAATAACTGGCCAGCCACTTAACCACTCACAAAGCCAGTGACCTTTGGGGAAAAGGTGTTGAAAGAGAATGACTACTTACAATGAAGAGTAATAGATGCATTTAACTGCAGAAAATTAGTAGTATTACGAATCTGTCAACACATTCCAAGTTAATAGTACTAATATGGTAGAAGTGTCCATGATTGTCCCTGAGTTGTCATAGCCTTGTCCCTGTAGACACGAGTCCCCGAGTATCACAGAGGTCCGTACACATAAATACACCAACCGTCACATCTGTTGACAGGACTATTGCATACCTGTAGTGAATTTATAACAGATGTCCAGAATAATATTCATTGTATCTATAAATGAATGAAACAGTCAAATGGGAAGGGAAACGCATGGAAATCAGCCCCCCCAACCTGCATTATATAGTGGAACCACTCCCCGCCCTAAATTATGTAGCACCGACCCAATAATGTGGTCAGGGGTGCCCAAACACCTGCGTCTGTAAACACAGGTAGAATGTTAAAATCTGGACTAACTCTGTCCATGTGCTACATCTGATCTTTGAACAGCACCAAAGAAGTTCTAGTCACCAGTCGGCCAAGCCTAAACCTGGACCAACACATGAACACCCTGACAATCAAGCACTCGTATGTGTGAGGACTATAAGCGTAGGAGTTCTGAATATCCTTGGAGTGAGTAGACTTGCAGCACAGGTCCAGGGCAGTACGAAACAGGGAATGTCCTAATTGTAGAACTGCGGTTTTCCCAGCAGGAGAATGGATGCCTGCTGTGTAAGGGAAGTGGTGAAGCGTATGTCAGAGTAGCTATGAACCATGGGTATACATATAAATGAGCCAGAACACCAATAGTGTAGTGTTTACAGCATCCGCCCAACGTAAAGGCATTCCCAGTTCAAGTACGACTATATCACATATTAATTGTGTAATGAATGCCTCTGTGCTGTAAAGCCAACATTTATACATGTAACGGTGACCGTGTTCATATATATATATATATATATATATATAAGACGAAAGCAAACATAAGGGTTGTGAAGGGAATCCAGATCAAGTAAGAAATTATGAAGTGCTCGCAGCGTATGTCACATAAAGCTGTACAAGTGTGAGTAGAGTACCGCTCTTCACACCAAAGGCAGGGTTATACCAGTGGCCATAACATCGTTGAAGTGCTACCTCAACATTGTAAACAGATGGAATGTAGTACATGTTGTGACCACCTACACTTGTAACCCGCAAATTGTTCGTAATCCATAACACCAGGAAAGGCACGTATGTGCAAATATGGCAAGGATGGTGAGCCTGTGAATACACGAGGAGGTACAAAATGTGTGTAGGGCCCCAATGCTCATGAGAGGGAAATGTGAAAAGGTATGTCATGGCTTCGATATCAGGTGTATAATGGCTGTTATGCATGGAAACTCAACACGGGTGTGCAGGAGAAACTATGGATATGCGATTATAGACACAGGAGTGTTAGGGTATGTTGCGCCGGGTGCAATGGAGCGGCCCGTAGAGGTCAGCTAGTATGTAGGTGCGATTCCCAGATAGAGCGTCGTTTGCGTGGAGACATGTGTGAATGGGCACCCCGGCACATAAAACCTATACGCCACCCATGAGCAGAACGGAGTTCTCCTGTGACAACCCCAAACCGGGAAAAGCAGAAAGACACAACTACATGAAGACAACAATATGTTGACGTACAGTCACAGTAACACAAACACACATCCTATCAACAGTAATAATATGAATGTGCACAGAAACAAACACAGTAGCAGGAATAATAGGCTGTGCATACGAGTAATAGGTCGAATGACACTGTATCACATCCCAGTTAGCAGCGGCACCCCAGACATGAAAAATGTGCGCCATCTGTCTGCTGTATAACGTGCAATATACTGAGCACAAATTCACTGGAGTGAAGTGTCATAATGACTAAGGCAATAGTATGCTGTTGAAGCAGAGATAAAACCCAACAGGCATGTGTAAGTGTCCATGTCCGGGAAATGTATAGGTTAACGGACACACAGATGTATATATAGATAAAAACGTATATATACATATATCTATATTAATTTACATGCACATATATATTCATACGGATATATATATATATATATATATATATATATATATATATATATATATATATATATATATATATATATATATATACACACAAGGATATACTATGGATATATATAGATAGATATATATACACACAAACAACAGGTAGTGATATATACACATACACACAAAACAAAATATATATGTCAGTGTAGATATACACATGTACATAAATAGGTTACTTCACAGCAATTAGGGGTAACATATTTACAGCCCGGGCATATGTGACTGGGAGGTCCAATAAATAAACGTTGTACACCCCACATCGCCCAGCTAGGCCGGACAGGCATACAGACAGGCAATACAGATCAATACACTGCCGCTGTCCAAAACACCGGTAGGAAAGTACCAGTGGGAGAGTTCTGCAAGGTCTACACTTTAAACATGGATAACGGTGTCCCTTGCGGGGAAGCCAAAAATTCAGGGTACGTGTGAATCTGCTGACATTAATACGAGCAGGATGTAGGTGTACATGGAACAGTAGGTTGTGCAAGTGTGATAATAAATGGGTTGACAAAACGTACGACATGTGTCCCGAGATGGGGAGAGTGGGCAATGTGTAGGGGTGTGCTCATACCCCAGCTGCACTCGCAGTAAGCATTTGTCACGACTGCTGTAGAGGGGTGCCAGGTAGGTGGACCATGGGTATGCATTAATGGGCTTAAGTGTGCAGGTGCTGGTTGGCAGAGATGTAGTAGGCCTGCCCAGTGGAAGTCATTAATATTCCTATGTGGGCATAGCATATGCCTACACCTCCCAAACCTGAAGAGCACATCTACCAGATAGTCTGTAAACCATCGGGGGAATACATAGAGACCAAATCAGTGCCGTGTACCCGATTAGCATGGACATCCATAGTTATGTATCAGAATGTAACAAAGTCCAACTAAACACTTCCAGAACTAGTGATATTAGGTGAACAGGTGGTGGAATACAGGTAATGACAGATGACAACATGTATGAGTCATAAACAGCATGTACCTCGACAAACGTGAATTAATACATATGCTCTGTGACTGTGAATGTGTCTGGTTAATAGAACCAATCATCTAAATGTGTCCCACAGGGTGTTATGCATTGTCCCTGATACAGTGTTCATTCACACCCATTAGTATGTGAGTTCTGCTACTGACGGAAAGTGCATAATTTGCTGACCACCTTAGGTAGATGATAGCATAATAGAAGAGATTCAACACCCATACGACTGCGAGGGACACACCCATCTGAGCAGTTGTGTTCTCCAAAATGACAGTTATGGCACATGGCCTGTGAGTTCGGGAATGGAGGCTATATAGTGTGTCTAGTGGTGTCAGACATCAATTTGTTGTGTCAGTAACAGCTACATGTAATAGGAAACAGTATTATCAATTATAATGCTACATGAATAACCTTAACGTATGCAAACCGTGGAAGTCATCTGTTTACTACTGGCTGTGGGTATGTGTTGCCTTGACACATGTGATAGCTCTACATATAGGGTCTATAGGGCTGCCACCATTCTGAATGGCCAAAGTGGAACCTGCTCTGTAGAAATGTCAGATGTACCAGGGCAGAACATATTTACAGCCATGCATAGTACAGAAATATACATATCGGAACAAATCAAAGTGTAGTCTAGCAGCAGTAAAGTTGTTTATGCTACTACATATGACATATTGACGTATCAGGTATACAAGACCTGTAACAAGCAACCAGTACAGACATGTACAACATGAGAATGTCCCCTAATCAGGACAGTTACAATGGCTAGAGTATTGACCATACCACTCAACTGTCCCTGAATGTCAGGTACGTCCCTGAGTTTGACTGAAAGTTTAACTCTGTCCCTCTTAATCCCTCCTAAAATTAGTGGCTGTTGAAGGAAAGGTGGTGAATTACACTTACTGACTAATGACAATAAGTAAGAGTTATAAACAACTGTTACTTCAGAATATGTGTATTAAGTCATATGCTCTGATTCTGTCAATGTTTCAAGTTAATAGCACTACTTTTGTAAAAGTGTCCCTGATTTTTCTTGACCTGTCCCTGATTCTGTAGAAATGTGCCCCTGATTGGTGGAGAGTTCTGGTATTGTCACATGAGATATGCGTGATGAAGGACTGTCCCATGCAAAATGGGAAAGGTGTCACTCCTACAGTCTCCCGTCGTGTAATCTGAAATGTGGACAACGTGCAGTAGGTATGCGGTAGCATGACTCGGCGGACAGCTGCGTTAACAAACTCAAGTCACATGTCAGCATTGCAGAGTATCGGTTCCCATGTATCAGGCAGATGGGAGCAGATCATATGAGGAACACGCATATAATATGATTACGTCACTGGACAGGCCGCCGAGTCCGTACAGTCGAACGCCTGCCGTCGCAAAATGGTTACACATACCCAATACTGTAGTCATGTAGTCCGATGTAATACGCATCACAAGGGATCGCACACACCCAGCATGAGTGACAAATGTAAGCGGAAATGTTGGTGAGCGAGCGGCTGTAAGCGTGCTTGTCTACCAGTATGCCAGTAGTGCACTGTCAAAGAAATGTGGAGTCTAAATGTGTATAAGGTGCTGTGACCAGAGGTCAGCAGTGCTTAACACTGTGCAAACCCACGCACAACTGCTCCCACATGCTGGAATGTGCCTTACCCAGTCTGTATCCAAAGGCGTCGGCCTGTCCGCAAACAAAGAATCGCCGTATGCACGTGATGGTAGAAGTACCCTGCGCACATAGCTCATGTGAATTAACAATAGACCATGGCATATGTACAGACAATAGACCACACACACACACACCATACAGCGCAGACATCCAACAGTATAGCAATATACTGGCAGATATGTCCGGACCACTGGTGTATGCATGCCTGGCCGTCCTGTGTTTCAGTGTCTGAGCATGCCCAGTATGACTGTTACGCATGTTGTCGACCGACATTACCGTCATACCATCATGTGTGTGAGCATGCCAAGTATGGTCAACTGTATTGCATATGTCACATGTCCAGATAGTTAGTACTGTGCCTGCAGGGTAGCTAATGGTCATGTGGCATTGACAGTTGCTACATGTCTGCATAGTGTGGGGGGACATCCAACCACAACCACAGTCCTACACAGCACCGTGGGTGGTGCACATGACTCTCACATGTGTAGGTTTGACAGGGGGGCACAGCCAACAGCTGTACACATCTGCCGCTACTGTACTGGTATGCCAGGTACTCCATGTCAGTGTGTGGACCTACCTAAATTGCTGGTTGGAAGGATACCAGGGTACGTTAGTTCCCAGCTATAATTACCAGCACAGTGGTGTTGGATGCCCTAACTTACACAACCTACATCAAATTGCCTTGCCTGCTGTTGTCTGTGTGTGTCTTAGGGGGTTGGGGTAATTCATTGGGCATATCCATAGGCCATCATATATCATTTGTCTGTATTGGTCCACATCTGTCCAGCTGCATGGAACGTGTGTGGGCTGTATGGACACACATGATGGTCAGCCCATAATCTGCAGTGGGTTAGGACACCCTGTGTACTGCAGGCTATCATTGTGACCCCCATATGTGCTACAGAGGTCATGGTGCCACTATGGATGTGTACTGTCTGCTGCCCTAACATTTGGCCACCACAGTCACTTGTATGCTCACATACATACCATAGCAATGGGTAACTACACATTCTAATACAACTGCCACTTGTTAGGTCAATAGACATACCCTGGGTGTGTTCCGGACTTGAGGATGGTGCTGGAGTGCTGCCTATGTCGGATGCACACAGTGAATCTCCTATACATGGCCAAGCACAGGTACTGTCATGTTTGGCATCCATTGTACTGTGTGCGGGTCAGAGAGGGGAAATCCATGGGTACCTACTGTGTCAGTGCATATGCCTTGTGTTACCTCTTTGCCAAGGGCAGGTCATACTGTGCACAGGCTTTCGCCGACTGTGCCCTGCTCAGGTAGTTCCTTCATCAAGTCACAATGTGCCCGCACAGGCCTTGGCAGTGGTGTTGGGCTGTGTGGCCCTGCCCCATGCTGTTTCTGCTGCACATGTTACTGCAGGATAAGATTGTGTAGCATAGCAAATACCATAACAACTTGTATGCATGTAGCTTGTGAATACTGCAGAGCTCCAACTGATGTGTCCGGATACCAGAACTGTGAACTGAGCATCCCAAACACATGCACATGTCTTGCCCGTGCATCCGCCTCAGTATGGTGTGAGTGTTCAGGTGTGTGTGCATTGCTGATGGGTGTCATCAGCCACGACACCAGTGTTTACCCAGCATCCTCCACTAGGAGATTGGAGGGGATGTCCATATTGGCATTGGTGTGCTACAGCTGTGTCAGAAGCCATATATCAGACACATCATAGCTTCCAGGGAAGACAGCACACACATTCAATCTCATGCCCTGGCCATCGCATATGGCCTAGCTGTTGGAGGGTATGCCACTGCAGTGACTGTAGGCCCTACCCCGCTCACCGGGTGTTGCTACGATGTGTATGTGTGTGCAGGCTATAGCACCCAGTACCCCAGGGTAGTCATCCATGTGGTTGAACAGATTCATATTGCTGGTCTACTAATCACGTGTGTTGAGGACATGTACGTGCTCACTAGCATGTGTTGACATGGCATCTGTGAACTGGTGCAATACTCTGGATGCAGATGCCTGTGAGATACCCATGATATTCCCAGTTGTGCTGTGTGAGGTACCTGTGGCTAGTACACCTAGGCCAACACATACCATGGTATCCACTGTAATGTGTTTCCCTCGGCCTGTTTGATATGGCAGGTGTGGCAGGCACAGGTCAAAAAGCTGCTGTAGGAGGTCTTTGTCCACCCCATAGTGCTCCAACATCCCCAGCCCATGTAGCCCCTGGTAAGTCACCCTCGGTCTATAAAGTCTTATATCACCCCAGTAAGGGTTGTTCGGCAGCATACACATCCTCACTGCCCCAGCCTCCTGCACATGTTGGTATATGTTGCCTGCTGCAGCCCGTGCCATTTGGTTGGACTGTGTCATGAAATGTCCCTGCAGGTATACACCGGTTGTGTAGAGTGCGGACGGAACCTGTGTGTATGCTGCTTGCTCGCATTAACGTACTGTTCATGTGCGGGCTGGCCATGTCATCTGCTGATTGTGCTGATCAACACCTGTTTGTGCAGCCTGTACACCCTGACTACCCCACCACTGCTGTCATCCCTCCCAATGTCACCAGGCAGGTATAGACACACCCCTAGCTTAGGTGTGCTAAGGCAGGAGCACTCCCAAGGCACAGTACTGCAATGTACGTACAGTATGCCTGACCCCCCTCCCATGCTGTCAGCTATATTCGAGACCTGCACCTGGCTGACTACACACATACACTCCAGGGACCAGCAGCACACCCTGGTGATAAATGTGATACACTATAGTTAACCTCATCTGCATAGTATAGTCTTCTAATGAATATGACCCATACCGAACCTCCAAATTAATAACCACTGCTCAGTGTCACTCAGATCCATACACAACTGGCAACAGGTGCCTTACTATCACCATATTCGATGTCCCATGGTCTTCCCAGCAACAAAATAACCAGTGTCTACATGACTACAACCCGTGGCCCTGCACACTACAGACGATGTGCATTACCACCACGCCATGGCAGTACATAGATACATACATACATAGATCCCAGGTTATCACGTACAGATTATCCGGCACAAACATTCAATAGTGCTGATGTCCCCAGACATATATGTTCACATCTACGTCCACCTCTACATCTACATATATCATATATATTATTTGTATACATATATACATGGACATATATATATATATATATATATATATATATATATATATATATATATATATATATATATATATATGTATGTATATATATATATGTATATATATATATATATATATATATATATATATATATATATATATATATATATATATATATATATATATATACATATATATATATATATATATATATATATATATATATACACATACACACATATACATGTACACACATATGTAGATATGGCATTTATATCACAACAGCGGACCACATGACAGCAATGCATTACACAGGAATGAAAAGGAAACTACATGTGCCACCTGCATCATGTAGTGTTGTTACTATCAAGGCACATGTGTTATGTTGCGTCACACGGGTCAGACCGTATCAAGGGTAAGAGTAGGGCTGCTGACAGTTATTCACCAGACCTATTGGCGAATGTATGTGTTGACAACCCAGTGTCTTGGCAGAATATGCGGGCTGTGGACACTATATAGGTCAGCAACAAAACACACTGAACACATCCCGCAGCTAGCCACCCACAGATACCAACACATATGGTATAACTGCCAACGCACACACCTGCCATGGTTTGAAATCGAGCACCTACCTGTCTAGTCTACCACACTACAGCATTATGCAGTAACAGAACATGCTACCAAGTTCCAGCATCACTGCACTCCCACAGGCATACATCTAGGTGGATGACATCATCCGCAAAGGCAAAGACGCCGATAGGGAATATATGTGGACTGAGCTGTCTAAAAGCATTACTCTGTCCCCAGGCAGCTGGAAACACACACATGCACACAGACACACACTTGGCATGGCTGGGAGTTGAACATACACCTAACTACCTTATCACACTACAGCATTACGCAGTTACAGAACGCGCTATCGAGATTACTGGTACACAGCACTCCCAGAGGCATACTTCTAGGTGGATGACATCATCCGCAAAAGCAAAGACGCTGATAGGGAATGTATGTGGAGTGAGCCGTCTAAAAGCATTACTCTGTCCCCAGGCAGCTGGAAACACACACACACACAGGCACACACTTGGCAGGGTTGGGAGTCGAACATACACCTAACTACCTTATCACACTACAGCATTACACAGTTACAGAATGCGCTACTGAGATTACTGGAACACAGCACTCCCAGAGGCATACTTCTAGGTGGATGACATCATCCACAAAGGCAAAGATGCTGATAGGGAATGTATGTGGAGTGAGCCGTCTAAAAGCATTACTCTGTCCCCTGGCAGCTGGAAACACACACACACACACTTGGCAGGGCTGGGAGTCGAACATACACCTAACTACCTCATCACACTACAACATTACGCAGTTACAGAATGCACTACCGAGATTACTGGAACACAGCACTCCCAGAGGCATACTTTTAGGTGGATGACATCATCCAGAAAGGCAAAGATGCCATTAGGGAATGTATAGAGAGTGAGCAGTTTAAAAGCATATTACTGTCTCAAGGTAGACGTAGAAAAACACACGGCAGTGTTGTGAGCGGGACAACTGCCTATCTATGGAGCACTATTACAACACTACATAGATACGAGACACGCCACAGACAGTACACCCTTCAAGACAGTCAACCAGTGTGTTCAATGTAGGCATCCATCCTGACGTGGGGTATGGACATCTGTTGCCTGGATGACCACCATCGCTATACAGGATGTCAATGGCCATGCCCATACACAGAGGCACATCACCGACACAAGGTGTCACTGGGCATGCTCACACACTTAGTATCACACGTCTGTTTGGAATGTACTGTGTGTCCATCTACACAATGGCGTACTGGGCATGCTCACACACTTAGTAGAAGCGAAGGGCTATCTTGCATGCACACGGATTCTAAACACGGAAGGGCACAGTTTGGAATGTACTGTGTGTCCATCTACACAATGGTGTACTGGGCATGCTCACGCACTTAGCAGTTGCAAAGGGCTGTCTTGCATGCACATGGATTCTAAACACGGAAGGGCACAGTATGGTGTTACTGTCCCCATGTACATGAAGGCCACTCACATGTACTGACCAGTACACACTCAAGAGCCATCACAGATGTCTCCGGTGCAGATCACAGAGGTAAACGTCGCATTCTACTATGTAGCCCTCAGACATCACCATGTCCTTGGACCAGCAACACACATCCATACATTACCACAACACTGTGTGACTCATGACCAGTGGACTGTACATAGGTCTACAGCAACTGTGCAGACTACACATGTACTGACAGGGTTCCATCATGTGTTATGCAATGCAATGATACCACTGTACATAACCAGGTCGGCTCTACACATAACAGGGGCCCTGGGTCTTACACAGCTGTGACAGATGACTGTCGCTGTACACTAAAGAACACACATGTTTGGATATGACATACATGCAATCGCAGTGGATATGTGCATGGACCACACACACACACACACACACACACACACACACACACACACACACACACACACACACACACACACACACACACACACACAACACATACGTACATAGCATAGCTTTTGCTGTCCTCCGTGCAGACAAGTGGCTACAGCAATCACACGCATGCACATGGAAGGTAGGTCCATGGCTGTTGAATGCTAACAGTACATGAGGTAGCAATGTTGACCGAGGAAACGTTCCCTCTGTACCAGTTACCCATGACACCCATCATATTATACAACAGTCCATGTGTTATGTATGTCATCACACATGTCCACCAATTGCAATGCATACAAACATGGCTACATGACAGGCATGTAGGACACACATGTACATGTAGTGGTGTGCATGCAACTACCATGCATGTGCAGTAGCTGATGTATGTAATTCATCTGTGCCTAACTACTCATGCAGTTGCAATGCAGCCCCATCATTGACACCTGTATATGGTGAAATACTGACAGTACGGTAGGATGTACATCAGGTATGGATGGATGTTTGCCGGGGATGGCTCACAGGTGTGTCACAAGCCATCTTACCATTACATGTGCAAACAGTACGCTATGTTACTGTTACTTGATGGTGAAGACATAAAACCTACACAGCGGTCGGGTGTTACTGACTGTAAGTCACTTGACACCTGTAACACTTACATCCTCCCATGTGCATATAGCAGCACAATTGCCAAAGGTAGCGTTGGTACACATAATGCGGCCAATGCTGCTGCATGTCTGTCAGATGTATCATCATATAGCAGGTGTATCATTCACACTACTGCCACGTGTGTTTGCTTGTGTGACCATATATGCCACATATGGTGGGGAATACATCCCAATTGTTACACACCTCTGTACAATGTTGTAGAGATCTGTACATACTGCAGTGTGGAAAGCATGACGTAGGCAGGGGTAGTGTGTATGTATCACACACGTCAGCTATCCATATGTGAATGACATTTGTGGACTCCACAGTGTGTGTGTGTGTGTGTGTGTGTGTGTGTGTGTGTGTGTGTGTGTGTGTATGTATGTATGGATGTCTGGTGCATGGAGTGAGGGTGTATGCTACCATACAGAAAAGACAGGATTCCTAACCCCTCATGGTGATGCAGTCTACTACCCTGTTGATGCCATCGGTCTCAGCCTTACTGGCTACCTGTACATGTTCATTCTCTGTGTCGCATCGTGTGGGTGCACAGCACTGTGAGGGTGATTACCACATAGGCAGGGGTCCTCACCTCAACACTATTGAGTGTGCGTTATAGTGTTGTTGACCGCGTGAGTGTGGGCATGTTACTGTGTGTTTCTGTGTATGTCTGTGTGTGTTCTCATCCTGTAATGTGATAGGGTATTACTGCTACACAGTGAGGCCTCATGCTATCAAGTGGCCTCTAATGTTATAATCAGCCAGACCGCTGTGTAAACCCCCCGCACCATGTCAACATACCTGTGATGTGACCTGGTATGGGTGTCACGTCTCTAGCCACTGTAGCCTATTAAATAGCCCACATGCTTCTGGATCAGTAGATGTGTGGACATCTGTGGTATGGTAGCCTTTCTAACAGTCAGGTTGAGGCTACGTATAGCATGCTGGTATTGCCATACATGCCTGTGAGTACTCCACATTTACAGATGGGAAACTGCAAACACTGCTACTTGTTGGCACATGCAAGTAGACTATAAGGAGGGAACCAGGGCATCATTACCAACATGCTGTTACTGTTGTTACCAAGACACATACTGTGAACATATAATAATGCATTATAAACCTGTACTACATGGTATGTCTGGTGCGTGTCAACAGTACACAACTAATGTAATATACACTTCTCTCACTATTCTGTTCACCCTGTGCATCAGACCATTTGAGCATGTCCCTGCACCGATGGTGTAGATGACAGGGATGCAGCACAGGCATCATCATATGCACAGGGTAATAATGCTTGCCAGGGGCATAGGCTGCACCATTGGATGACATCATGTGTGTGGGTAAGGGCCGGTGATCTGATTGGACATGTGTGGTCATTATGCATGTGGGTGTTGCGGTGCCCTACAGATGTTTTTGCTGTGTGCATGTATGATTGCACACAGTTCTGCCTTTTGCCAGGCCTACACAGGGGTATTATTGACAGCTCCAGATTGTACAGACCAGGATGTACAGCTCACTGTGTCCGGCCACGGCCACATGACTTGTGCCTGCCAGGGATTGCACGGACACTACCAGGCGGAGGTACAGATTAGCTACTGTCTGATGACACATGTCCACTGGAACTGTGTCCCCGCTGGGAACATGCTGTGTCCTGGTGTGGACAGCACAGCACCAGCTGCACTGCTACTGCTACCGGAACTATGGGAGCAGGCATGTGAGGTGGCTCGTTCACGTTGACCTGCACTAGGTGGTGTAGCTGGCCTATGTCCATGTGGCCTACGCCTCACTCCTACCAGATGTTCCAGCACAGACAGCTCACACTCACGGATTGCTATGCCACGGTCAAGGATTCCGACCATGTCACCCAATCGCCTGTCCAGAACATCAGCAATCTGCTGTTAAGCATTTGCCAATGCCTGGATGTTGTCATTTAGAGTACGGATAGCAGCCCTCTGAAGCCTCTGCTCTTCTCTGTTCTGCTGCTCAGCACATGCCTGTGCCACCATTACAGTCTGGAACATGCGTCTGGTGACACCAGCTGCTGCACTGTCCTGCAGGTGCATGTCTGCCAGAAGTCCTCCTACAAGCAGCACTGGCCACATGCCTGTGTGGCACATCTGCAGTCATTACACTGACACCATGGTGTGGAGACACACCTTCTGTAGCTACCACACGTTCCTGTTCCAAGCTAACACACGCTGACTGTCCTTCCTCTATGGCCACTGGTGATGGGATATGTGTTGGCATGAGAACTGTGTGCGGGGAAGAGGGGGACATAGCTGGGATGACAACCATTGGCAAAGATTCAGCCCCTGACATCCCTGCCTGTATCTCATGCATATGTTCATCACTGCTAGTATCTGTGGGGACACTAACATCAGACGGACCACAGGAGGGTAACGCGCCTACATCACCTGTGAATGCAAAGAAGGACTCTACATTACAATAGACACACACACACACGCACGCACACGCACGCACACGCACACACACACACACACACACACACACACACAGACACACACACACACAGACACACACACAGACACAGACACACACACACACACAGACACACACACAGACACACACAGAGACACACCATGCATGTGATATGACAGACGGCATGCAGTATGCATGTGATACAGCAGATGGCATGCAGCTCAGACATTAATAGTGGTAGTTAGCATACCTCCCTGGGTTGCACACAACAGCAAGCAGGTGTCATATCAGTAGTCATGCAGTTCACACAATCATGGTAGTAAGCATGCATCCCTGTGATACACCATGTGGACCAGCACAGGTTAACACTACACATGGCTGAAGTGACCTTGACATGTAATTTGCTGACGTGTGCATTGACATGCATACATGTCTGACATAATGGTGTCCTGACACATGTACAGCATTGAAATAGGTATCACATTGCAGTGTTGTCTGTATGCCCTACAGATAGTATGCACGTTTAACAAATGTGCATGAGCATGGAAGGGTAGTGTGAGGCGTCTACATTGCTATACAGTGTGAAGTACAGACACTGTGCCATTGCATGACATCATGAGGCATCTATATTGCTATACAGTGTGTAATATGCACACATTGCATAGCCATAACTGCGTGCATACACATGACATAACTGTGGATTGTGACCCATGTTGCTGAGGTGTATACACACCAAACCATTCTGTGTCATGTGACAGGTCACTGGAAGACCTACGGATGGCAACCCTGCACAACTACTACAGAGTCTTAGCTGCCTGGCAACCATGTCCACACATGGCAGACTTGTCAATACACCATGTCCCACATGACATTGATGTACCACACACATGAGGTGCATCACTGACGGTGATGTCCTACAGCAGCAAGGAAATGTACAGTATCTGTGGCCTGATGTGGTGTCAATGTCTGTGGAAGCTGTACAGGTGACTACTGTCATGCTATGACACAGTCGTGATGTTCAACACATCTTATATGGTCGACTTAAGTGACACCTCCACTAGCTGTGCACAGGCTTTTAGGATGTCCAGTGTACCACATCAATTGTATAATCAGTCAACTAAGGCTATAGTTGGACCATGAGTGGACAATGTGCAACAGGGTGTATACACATCACATCTACTGTGTGGCTACATGTCTCTGGCCATCCTCCATGGCCATGTGTGAACATGTGTTGGCCAAATGTTTCTGATGGCCATCTATCTCACGTCTGTGTAGTCCCATATGACATACACCCATAGATGTCAGATATGTCACCATCCACAGGGCTATGCAGACAACAGGTTGTATGTTTGGTATGTGGGGTATGTATTATGGGATAGTGTGACAATATTGCAGCCAGAACACTACATGTCTGGGACATGTCAGATGGCACATCACAATGTGTGCACCCATTGCAGGGGCATATAACACAATGGTGACTCCTGTGGGCTGCCCATATCCCAGCTCACTGTGTGGTACTGTTTGCGTACCACACATGTGTTGTTCCAATGTATAGTACATATGCCTACATTGAACAACACCTCCACCGTTGTATGCACAGCTGTCCACACATGTAGCAATGACAGATACTGTGGTTTCATGTCGGTGTTTCATTTTGGTTGTATATATTGCACATGGGTAGCCAGTGTGAATGATGGGAGATGTGACCTGTATATCATGACTGGACCATACATTTATTTTATTATTTATTATTTTATTTATTTTACATTTGTTGACCGGGCTAGTCCAACTGGACACAATATCCGTTTTCAGTAGAGGCCCGGGGAGAAAAGCTCCAGTACAGGCAAATAAACAAAGATTTATCACGTTAGGCATAGTATAAGTAAAAATACAAGGTAGGAAGAGAAAAAAATGTTTCAATACAAAACAAATACTAAAAATAGGAGATAAACTTATACTACATACTACTATATTAGACTTATAAAAACAGTAACAGTAACACAGGATGAAGTTTTACAGACAGAACAAAGTTAACTGGTAAAAGCCCAGTTCTTAGATAATGACTCTCAAACTCCTGAAAGTTTAGAGAGGAGCTAAGTAAGGGGGATAGGGTGGAAGAACCTGGAGAGTGAGGACATGATTTCAGTCAGGATTAGCACACGGACATATCCATTTTGTTTTGAGATGTTCTTTAATGTGTTTTTTGAAAAGAGAGGTAGAGTTTTGATTAGTTATTTCCTGAGGGAGTTGATTCCAGATTTCCCTATTGAGTTTGCAAGTAATGAATCACCAGCTTTATTATATGATTTAGGTAGCGATACTAGTAGTTTATTAGCAGAACGGAGTGTGGCTAGGTTTTTATATGGTATAATCAGTTTTGTAAGGCTAGGGGTTACCTCAGGGTAGTAAAGGGTCTTATGAATGATAAGTAGTTGTTGATAGAATAAGTGGTTATTTAGCTCTAACCAATCTAGTTGTTTGAGGTTAAGACAATGGTGAGTTCTTAGGGGAGTAGCAGTAATGAATCTGGCTATACTATTGTAGCAGATAGAGAGTTTGGTAGTGTTATTTTTGGATAAGTTAGTATAGATAGGTGAGGCATAAAAGAGGGTGGAGATCAGGTGTGTCTGTGCAATGGTTTTATAGTTTTCAGGGGTAAGAGGGTTTAATTCTGTAGAGTGTCCCAATTTTTTTGTTGATATTTTTAATAGTGGTGTTAATGTGTTCATCATAATTGAGATGGTTATCAATAGTTACACCTAGCAGTCGCGTGGTCTTGTCAGGGTTGATACAGGTTGCATTATTTGAAGAGATAGTGAAGAGAGGAGTGGGAGATTTTGAGTAGGAGTAAAGAGAAGAAGTTTAGTTTTTTTGGGGTTAAGGAGGAGGCAGTGTTGCAAAAACCAATTTTCAACATTTTGGAAGACTGTTTGGGTGAGGGACTGGAGGGAGGAAATATTTTTTGCAGTGCAGATTAGCGTTGAGTCATCAGCATATTGAATGCAGGTGGCTTGTGGTATATTCAGATGTAGGTCATTGATAAATAAGGAAAAAAGAAGGGGACCTAGGATTGATCCTTGTGGAACACCAATATTTACTGAGAGTAAGGAAGATAGGTTGTTCTCCCAAATGACTGCTTATTGCCTGTTGTGGAGATAGCTCCTAAACCACTGTAAAGAGTGTGGGCTGAGAGAAAAAAGGTTTAGTTTATCCAGAAGTATATTGTGGTTAACCATATCAAAGGCTTTAGAAAGATCTATGAAAAGTGCTGAGGAGAAACAATTATTGTTCCTATTTTTGTTAATGGAGTCAGAGAAGGAAAGGAGGGCAGTTGTAGTACTGTGGAAAGGTCTAAAACCATGTTGACAGTTAGCTAGAAGTTTGTTTTGTAGAAGGTAGCTAAGCATTTGTTTGTGAACACATCTTTCCATAATCTTGGCTAATGGGGAAAGTAAGGCAATAGGGCGAAAATTTGAGAGTTCATTTGATGAGCCTCCTTTATGTAGGGGAATTATATGAGATATTTTCCATAAGGTGGGGATTGTTCCTTCAGTGATAGTCCTATTAATCAGTATAGATACAGGATATTTGATAGCTTTAGCAGCTATTTGTAGGTATTCAGATGGGAGTTGGTCAGCAGATGGGGTGCATGGTTTGAGTTTCTTAAGAAGCTTATAAATAAGGGATGTGGCAACGGGTTGAATTTGGAAGTCCCTAGATGAGGGTAGAGAGGTTTTTGGTAAGGTTACAGATGGTATAGGTAATGAGTTAGCTAGGGATTGAATGGCTTCTGTAAAATAGTTATTAAAGGCATCAGGGATCTGAGTAGCATTGTTGGGGTGAAAGCCTGTAGGGGTAGGAGTAGGTGAATGTCTTGGTTTAAGAAGTTTATTAATGCTTGCCCAGAATTTTTGAGGGGTATTTTGACTACTTTGTTGAAGGTGAAGATAATATTCCTTTTTATCTTTAACAGTATCTTTTTTGGTGGCATTTCTTAATTGTTTGAAAAGGAGATGATCAGATGGACATCTACTGGCTCTCCATTTGGCCCAGATTTTATTTCTAAGGACCATTTTTTATTTTGTTTGCTTAGACAGCCATGGAGCAGATTTGGTTCTCATTCTAGTAGTGTGAAAAGGGGCATGATGGTCAAGGATTTGAAGAAAGTTTGCATTAAAGTAGGTTACTGCTTTATTAAGTTCAAGGTAAGTTAGTGGTGACCAGTTACATGCTTGCAATTCTGTAAGGAAGTTATCAGGGTTAAAGAACTTTTTGAGCGGGATGTTTTTAGTTTATGAGTATGTGGAATATTCACTTTTGTCTTATGACATATGTAAGCATATGGTCACTGATACAATCAGGAAGGGTTCCTGGGGTATAAATGCTGGGGTGGTTATTAGTGAGGATCCAATCAAGAGTTGTTTCTTTTCTATTTTGTTTATGGGTTCTAGTAGGAGTTGTTATTAATTGCGAGAAACCATAGAGATTAATATGGTTAGTTGGGTTTTGGTTTGAGCAGGTTGTCCAGTCAATGTTAAAGTCACCTAGTATTATGGTTTCTTGGGGTTGTTGGTTGGATGTTGAACTAAGTAAGTTTTCTAGAGTCTGAGTATTATTACCAGGGGGAAGATACATACAAATTAGATAGATTGATTTATTATTGTTGATCTGGAGTTTGGTAGATAATGATTCAGCTTTAGGATCTAATAGTGAAAGTTCATTATGGAGGGAAAGTTGGAGATTAGTTTTGTAGAAGATGGCTATACCACCACCTTTCCTAGTTTTGCGGTCATTTCTGAGGATGTTGTAGCCAGGGGGGGTTATTTCCTGGTCCTGAGTGGAGGGTTTTAACCATGTTTCAGTAAGACATAAAATGTCAAATGAATGCAAGTTTAATAGTGCATGGATATGATGAACTTTGTTATTAATGCTTCTAATATTAAGGTGAGCTATTAGAAGAGAGTTAGATGTTTTAATACAAGGTGGAGGTATAGATAGAGGATGTCTATTTGTGTTGGATTAGTCTTAGTGTAGGGACCAGGGTTTGGATGTATATCTCCATGTAAGAGGAGGTAATGATTGTAATAGAATAAGAATTTAAGGAATTTAAGTAAGTTATTAGCATATTTTTTGTTAAGGTAGAATGACATGTGTGTTGTTCTGTGGTATTTTGGTAGAAGATAAGTAGTGGAACAGGTTATGTTACTGTGATTAAGGGTAGTGAGAGAAGAGGATGGTAGTGTTTGCTTGAGATGGTGATTTTGTTTCTTTAAAGAGTTGTTTTCAAAGAAGGTGATATAGTAGGATATAGAAAGAGGCTAGAATAATGGTAAAGAGAAGGATGTATGAGAGAAAGGGTTTAAGTGTAGGAGGCATGGTGTTGAGTAAGTGTTAGGATACTATAGTTAGTGAGAATTAGTTTGTACAAGAGGTAGTGGTTATAAGATAAGTAGTGATGTAGGGTTTTATGAGAAAGAAAAAGTGAAAAGCAAGAACTGGATAGAGGTTGTTAATAATAGGTAGATGCTGGAAGAAAGTAGCAGGTGCAAGGGGTGGCTAGGCTAGGTAAGGGGTAAAGAATAGGAGAGAAATGACTGAAAGAGGTGAAATAAATAGGAGTACAAGGAAACTAGAAGGTAGTGTAGAGGTGGATGGTAGAGATGGGAGTAGCAAGAGGAGGAGAAGAAAATAAAGAGAGATAATAGGTAGGAGGAGAGGACAACTACTAACAAGGATGGTGATAAGGCAAGGGAGTTGGGGGAGTGTCTAGAGAGCTATAAGGTAAGGACCTGTAGGGGTGGGTGGGATATGGGGGTAGGGAGAGGAGCGGAGCGGGGCAGACACAAAACCAGGCGAGAGCAAGTGGGAGAGAAAACAATCAGTAAGGTGCAATTTAAGGGCAGGAGGCAGGCTAAAGGTGGGTAGCTAAGGGTAAAAAGTGGAGGAAAGGGGAAGAGAAAAGATAAATTACTAAGATAAGTGAGGCTGAAAAGAAAAACAGTATGGGGATAGGCTCCAGGGAAGCCTAGAAAAGGTAGAGGTGGTGAAGGTGCAGCCAAGAGATAGTTTGATAAGACTAAGGGAATGAAGACTGTAGTCAGGGCTCAGAAAGGAAAGAAAAACAACAAGGAAATAAGAAAGAGAAGAGGCAGTCTAAGGGATAGAGTAGTAAATAAAACTGGGGGGGATGGGGGGTTTGCTGCTGGCAGTGACTGGCAGTAGTCAAGTTAAAGTTACAAGAGTAGAGGATAAGTAATACCATAAGTAATACTCTTGATAAAATCAAAACAAACACTGTAACATACACTAATGTTTACTGTGGATATGTCCAGGGTGGTTTAGATAACCCAGGGGGGAACCCAAGGCAGGATTTGGCAGGTGGTTATAGCAGTTCTTAGAAGTCCAGAATGAGTACTTCCAGGAGTTAAGAGAGTGGAGAAAAAGTATCTTATACCAGCTAGTAGAGAAACGATAAGAAAAAAGACAACAATGAGCAGCATATAATAATATGGAGCTTATGGCATGCAAATCATTTTGTACATGGAGTAACAATTGTATACACCTACTAGGCAATAAACACAAGGTACAAATATTTGTCAGCGTAGTGTCAAGAGTAAGGTTACAACTTCTTTTGTCTGCATAAAACAAGGTTACAACTTCTTTTGTCTGCATAAACACATCAGGATCAGGGTATACAAAACACAACAGTGAAAGCAGAGGGCAGTAACACAGCACAGAAACAAATAGCTTAATCCAAATGCATTAATGTGGTACAGCGCGCTAAAAACTTGCCAGAGGAAGTCTGACAATGATAAGGCGGGAAAACAATAAGTAATTCCTACAGCTTCAGCTAGAAACTACACAAGAAACTACACAAAGCAAGGAAATAGTATTTCAATTACAAGAGATAGTAATAACCAAAGCAGTACATTCTATATATATAACGTAAGTACAAAACAAACATCTCACGCCTGAGGTTAGAAGGCGTTAAGGTTCAAGGACTGTTAAGTGGTGGTCCACACACAAAAACAATGTTACGCCAAGACTAGCAATATCCCTAGCGTTACACTAAATCAGAAATTAAAACCCCATGAAATACACATAAACGTCCTATCTTGAGCACTCAGCCAAAAGCGCATGAAGCTGAAACGCGCCTAGTAAAAGAGCGTGTCAATCAGCTACACAAAGCAAGTAAAATGGTATTGCCTACAAAATAGTAGCCCAACAAACAACAATGTACGCCAAAGCCAGCAAATAACATTAGCGTTACACTAAAATCAGTGATGACCAGTAATATACATACTAATGTAAAAACCTAAACCTAAACACGCAACCACAGGTGCAAAATAGCTGAAACGCGCCTAGCAAAACCAGCGTTTCAGTCGCAACCAGTAATATACATACTAATGTAAAAACCTAAACCTAAACACGCAACCACAGGTGCAAAATAGCTGAAACGCGCCTAGCAAAACCAGCGTTTTAGTCGCAACAGTTTAGGCGGTAAGCATCTGTGCTAGTATAAAGGAAATGAAAGAAAAAAAAATACAGAGCAAAAGTTTAAGAAAAAAAAAATGCATCATGTGTACATGTGTTAACTGGCCACATGACGAATAGATATATGGATTAACATGCCTGATACTGATGACAGTCTTACCTGCAATGGACTGATGCCTGTGCGGCACGCCAGAGGTACCTGTATAGGGGTGACACAGCAGTCTGAACATTATCCATGACTGTATGACAGCCACAGGGTGCACTGTGCATGTTAACACATTTGCCTGTACAATAGCATATAGTATGCACATGTGTGCATACACAGGGCAGCATACTGTAGTATGCAGCATGTGTGTAAACATACCTTGCATATGATGTTACATTACATATTGTACAGTGACACATGCAACTAAATGGGATATAATAGTCATATGTGCAGTAGTGACTTACCAGGCAACACCAGGCTCATTGGTTGGGAGACACCCACCTCCACGATGGCAGCTAGTGTTTGTGGATGCTGTTCTGAGGGTGTCCCCAGGCTGGCCAGTAGCTCCTCGGTGTGTGTGAGTGGGGGCTGGGTTGGTGGCCCACCACCTGTTCCACCTTGTTCAATGGTGATTGCAGTGGCACGCTGTTTCGCATGTCGCATCAAGTCCGTGCAGTGTCTGCGCACCTGCTGGTAGGTGTGGTTATGGCCACCCACATCATTAACCCTCCTGTGAAGGTCCTGCCACAGGTCGTCACACTGCTGGGCATGCTCTGGCACATGGCTGAACAACACCTCATAGTTCTCATGGAGGTACGGGATGAGGACATCATCCTCCTGGCGGCTGTACACTGGCAGGAGTGAACGAGACATTATCTGGAAGACATAATGATGGTGACAGGCCACAGTATCACAGATATGTACAGAGATACAGCTGCACATACATTTGTATTAAATCTAGTACATATGCACAGTTATCTTTGCAAATCATCATGACACTGACACGACTGACATGTTTGTGTCACACATGTAACACCCGTTATGCATTGGATATCATCACCATATATGTGTGTCACCTCATTACATTGTTCATACTCCATGTGAATGCTTTCTTGATGTGGGCATGTCTGTTTGCCTGTACTGGTGTTCTTACCTATCAGCACATGCCTGGATGTGTCCACAGTGATGCTGTTGACCTTGATGCTGTGTATATGTCCCATATCAACACATACACTGCCTTAATGGACATGAGCAGTGACAATGCACACATACGCATGGAACCTTTACATGCATGTGTTTTGCCATATACATCTACACGGCACTGTACAGCAGTTCAACATCCTGCCACAAATCACCTGTGCTGCACATCTGATAGACATGGGACAATGGCTAGCCGGACGTCATTCACAGGGATGGTTATCAACTATAGCATGTACGGGCAAGGTTTCCTAGCTGTATCCGACAGCCATTTTGCCACCGCATCAGTGCCACATTACTGATCCAGACAGTTAATAATACATCTACCATGCGGTCATCACACCATGTATGACAGAAATGACATGTGCAGCTTTGATGGACAGGGTTGCATGGTATGGCGAGAGTATGTAACATGTATGGCACAGGGATCTGTCCAGCATGTGGTGATCCTTGTAGTAGGACGGTGGCTGTCCATGATGTATGTCTTTCAGATCAGGATATGTACGTGTAGCATGTCCAACATCACAGTGTAGCACATGTCTTTATGCAAGGTAGCCAGCATGCTGCATAGTGGAGGTGAGGATTGTGAAGGCTGGTATCGCCCATCCACGCATGGCCAATACCCCTTAAAGGTGATATGTGATCCGATATTGGTTACCCGAGTGCTGATCTCCATGCTCATGGATGGCACCCTGTCATGACATGGGTGCCTCGTATGACTACCTAACAGGCCTGGAGACTCACCAACTCAGGGAGGTGAACTGCACAGCACCATCCATTACACAGTGTCCATAATGTTGACCGCTGCCTAGGTGGTAGTTAATGGGTACAGGGTTATTCACCTAGTGGTGACAATGCTATTATCAGCTGTCAGATTGTGCACATATGTTTCACACCTCACCCACAAAGCCCATTCTGTATGTTGTCCACAACACTGAGACAGCTATTGCTCCTAGGTCATGGCCATTCGCATCCTTACATACACAGATGCCTCCCATTTGTCTGTGTGGTATGGGCTACAATGAGGGGGGATTACAAAACATTAACCCTGTTTTACTGTAGCTGCCACTGGTGTGATATGCACATGTCACTCTGACACCTTTTGTAGTGTTGATTCTGTCAACAGGCCACTGGTAGAACATTCCTGTGACATACAAAGGTACATCTAGTATACTCAGTGTAGCTGGAACACGGTATGGGTGATGATGTCTTATGACCTGTCACAGGTATGCTATATGGTGTGAAATCATCCGTACTATCATCTACTTCTGTACTGCTAACATCTATGTTGATAAAGGTTCATAGACTTGCAGACCATACTCAGCAGGGTAATAGTGCAGTGCCTCCAATTATGACTGTCGTCTCCACTTGTGGGTTGCAGTGGATTGATATTATCCAACACCCTATCGGTATTGCATATTCATGCTCAGCACTTGTTCAGAACCTGTGAGCACTTCATGAGCTACTAATTACTATAGCACCCATTCCAACTCATTTCTTACAAGTACACTGTCTGTCCTTACATTTCCAGCTTGCTTAGAGTACAACAGCTGTTGTACACACGTAACTCACATATCTTGTGAGAAATGGTTGAATATAGAGGCATGTCCAACTGTCACATACCAGTGCTATTGCCTGTCTATATGATGAATATGGTGAACATGTGGAAATAGAGCAATTGTCTCATGTACACAGTCAATGCTCACCTCCCAACATATGACACTACAGCCTGTGGGAGAGGCACATATGTAGCCATGCTGGGGGTAATGCTCTCACCAACCCAGACTGAACCTGACATTCATGTGGGGACGTGTAACGTTTGCAACACACCCCACTCATCACATAGTCTCACAAGATCTCCACCACCACAGGCCAAACATAGTATGAGTACGACATTTGCAGAACCTCTCCATACTCTGTGTAGGCACCAGAGGCAGCCCCCATCACCAAACACAACAACAATTACTTATATCCCACAGACTTATGTGTGCCCATCAAATACAGCCAATAGGGTGTTATAACATACCCAACACACCAGTCATAGGGGACTCTGTAGGAGGTCACACTGATGTCCCACTCAGCAGGCTACACAAGGTGATAGTCGCTTACATCTAGCTGTTGGGTAACTGGTTTTGCAGCTTAACCTATGCACCCATGCCACACCTCACCAGGTACAATTTGACTGTCACTCTCCATGTTAGTGTGACTGCCCTGAGATGTAACTTCCCAGACTACATGTGCAGGGACATACAATAGCTCTCCGGTCTTGTAGCCCAGAAGGTATCGGCCAAGCCCTGGGGAGCATTCTGCATTCATCCAGACTAGATACCACTGTACAACAACTGACTGTTTCACTTCAACAGGTGCCTATGCTTCTGCTGTCATTCCACAGGCATCCAGTATCTGTCCGCTTTGAATGACATGGTCAACAAAACACGATGCTTTGGCACAGATGACCTGCACCTGTCAGCCCTGGGAGTACAGATAACATGTAAGGCTCTTGCTGCTCCTATACTGCCTGTCTTGCACAGTTTCCAATAACATTCACCACCAGAACGGGAACAGGCAAGCAAAACATGGGGTCATGTGACTCAATGCTTAACATCATCTCTGACGCACGCAGGCACGGCACTCCTTATAATGGACCACTTCAATATCTCTGAAGTGACTGGGACCTGCCTCTAGGCTCCGCAGAGCACACCTGCACTGACAGGTTATATGCAGACCACACCTTTCAGTCATGTAACCTGGACCGGAACACCCACGGCTGAGGTGTGTCCATATTTCACTATGTTGTACACACCTCCTGGCTGGTTACTTAGCACAATGCATCAGAGGTGATCCACATGAAACTAACTGTGGCCAGAACTGCTATACACATTGTAACATGCTACGGATTCAACAACATACTCCATGGTTACCGGCCCTCATTTCTTGATGTACTGGACAGTAGGGTTCAGACAGGTACTACTGATGTGCGACTGACACTACCCCACACTTAACTGGGATAGCTAGTCATGTACCAACACATTAGGCCAGCACTGTCCAGGATTCATAACCTCCAGTCGACTGGATCAACCCATATACACCACCACCAAGACCAACAATATCCTAGACATGGACATTGCCAACATGTCACTGGTGTTCCACACCTGTGGTTATCCCCTCGTTGGTAGTTTCCGAACATATGCTAATCACCCTTGTTATCCACATCCCGGCACCACACCCTTCATGGCATACACAGTACAAGATTAGTACAACGCCTACTACAGACGTCTTATGACAGCAGTAGTAAATGTCATGACACCCGTGCAGATGGACAATGCACATACAAATGCTGAAACATACCCCAGTGCACTTCATTAGCACTTACACGACTGCATGGATCATGCTATTCCAAACAGAGCCATGATGGTACCCACCAGATAACGGACGCCACTCTGGGGGTCCAGTTCCATGGGCATAATGTACAACAAATGGTGGAGGCTGTTGCAAAGTGGAATACAATCCCATGGGTGGGGTAGCTCACTGATCAGCATCAGTAGGGCTCTGGGATCCCTTATCACATCCTCCAAACCTAGCTACGTAAACATTACTGCAACACATTCCAGGGTGTACCACATAGCATTATGGAGGTATGTCAGTAGTCAATGGCAATACCCACATCTGCTCTGACATATGACGGTTACTCAGGAACATTACAGAACTGAGTGATGTTGGCAACATCCTGGTGGATGGGTTCAATGCTAACTTTACACCATCTCACTCCCTACAGGGCCATAATCCATGAAGGAACATTGCGGGGTCCCTGCGGTCACAACTACACAGTTCCAACCTGCACTCTCTAAGGCCTGGAACACAGACTCCATGTGACCGTCCAACATCCCCGGCTGTGATTTACACAAACCTCAGAATGACATGTCTCCCCACTTGGCCACCAGATTCACTAATAGCCTTGTATTTGACACTGTGGCCCCTGAATGGCACACAGCAACAGTTATCACACTCCACACAGTTGGCGCCACAATGAACCAGAGGTACTATTGCCCTATACGCCTGACTGGACTGTTCTGCAAGGCTATGGGGCACATCATCATGGAAGTCAGTCACAGAGACATTGGTGGGCTCCAGACCTTTGATGCCACCCAGGTTGGACTTGTTAGGGCCAGACCATGGCTCCTACACCTGGTGGACTCCTTTGATACAGTTACCAGGGTAGTTGATGATGGTAAGGGGGTCCACACAGCCTACATTGTCCTCTCATTGGCTTTCAGCACCGTTCTCCATTCTGGTATTGACAACATACACATCCACCTGCACATCGACCCCTACATCTCAGGATGTTATGCAAAGTGGCTCACGGACAGGACCCACACAATGAGGGTAGCATACCGTAGTACGTACTGTATTTCAGTTACACTTGGCATACCACAGTCCTCAGTCATAGGGCCCCTCATGTTCGATATATGCTTCCCTGAGGTACAGGCTAGCACATAGGGACTTTCCCTGACTAGGTTTCCAGGCAACTGCATACAAGGCGCCATGATTGATCCACCAGCTGATACAGACTCCCTCCATAAGGGTGTCACTGTGACGGATACCTGATGTCGATAACATGGCCTCAAGCTGCATGACACATGGTGCATGAACATCCCCTTTGGATTACACCAATCACCCACTGACTATCACATAGGTGGTAGTCCCCTACATACATGTGACATTATATGGGATATTAGTACACACGTATGTAGCACCCACTCCTTTGATAACCATATTGCCAATGTGGCGTGGATATCCTTCTATGTGGCCACCCTTGTCTGTACTGGGTTTGTAGCTGGATCAAAGGCACCCATTATACCTCTAAACTCCTGACGTATACACACATTCAAGGGTACAACACCCCGTTTAGGGTGTACCTTACAGAACAGCAATGGCTTTACATGCCACAACATTAACACACCATGAGGATTATTGAGCTCCGAAGGTTGACGTATGCGGCAGTACTATGGACACCACAACTGTACACATCTGCATACTGCATACTCAGGGGTGACCTCTGCTGAACATACAGAGCCCATGTCCACAACAATATTCATGGATATACTCCACATAAGCAACATAAGCAAAAGCCACTGAGAGCAACATGCTCACGGATATGTGCACAAATGCAACGATGAGTGGGATGTTCTTGAGGGTTACATTCCCAAACCAGACACTCACCATGCTTTGGAACATGATTCCTATGTACATCACGCAGGGACACTTAGTAGCACTGTTTATGGGATACCTCACTTGGTGGATGGGAGACACACATGTACTCCAGGGATCACTGCAGTGGCTGTACTGTGCAGAGGTGCAGGTAACACATGGCTCTGCTGTTCACAGACGGGACACTACCCTAGAGAGGTGCAGCCAGTGTAAACACTGTAGTTGGGCTTACACATAGACTTGCCAGACAGCATAGTACCTCACTATGAACCTGTGAAGCTATTACATGTCCTTTGTGCATGGTTAATTGAGTAGCTCTTCCATTTCGATTAGCTATCATGCTGTTACAGTGTCCCATGACTACAAGCCATATGTATCCTGTTATTGTGTATTGTACATGCCAATAGATGATACCTTTTGTTTGCATGATATAACTGTTATGCTGTGTAGAATATCTGACATATCTACCTACAATACTGTGCATTACACATATTTTACATATTATCCCATAATGCAAAGCATACTTGCACAGCAGGACCACCTTAGGCATGTTATTGTCGTTATATGCCCATACACATGCCTACTGTGACAGTATATCAACATATACTATCCCCTGCTATGGCAAGTACTTGTTGGACATACCCTACCACTGACGGCGGGTGGTGTGGAATTGTTCTGTTTAAAGCCCTAATGTAGCATCCCTTGTGGTGTCTGTGATGTTTACCTTGTGGTCCACAGCAGGACACACAATTTTTACAAGCGTTACTATGCTCAGCAAGACATCACTACATAATACCTTTTCCCACTTTATGCATTGTGGACACTTTTAATTAATACAAAACAGGCTATACATACACTAACATATTGAGTGTTCTACATACCTTGTTAGCATTCCGAACTTTCGTAAATATCTCTCTTACACCTTTACTGTTTAAACGGTTCTATGGTATGAGCATATGGTTTGAATGTCTGGCAAGTCATCCTTATATATGTCAATACCTGTAACATGTGGTTTCCTGCTGCCAATTGGTGTTTCTGAGTAAATTATTACATGCACATCAGCTGTGCAGCTACTCCATTCGCCAATTACGCGGCAACAGTGGGGTATAATTGAATTCTCCACTTGGGCATTGCCCTTTTGCCCTACCTTCGGGGAGACAGCCTGTATGTGTTTTGTTGTGTGGAATTGCAACTGCTATTTGTAGAGACATGGATATTTTGGATTCATGTCCCCCGTGGATTGTGTGACAACTAGAGTATGTGGTTCTACATGTGAGTTTACCTGTCATCTCAACCGTCTGATAAGGGACTATTGCAAACAAAACCTGTAACATCACCGTCTTTTCCATTATACAACAGCTACGATTTCACATGGCGCCTTTACAAATGTGTCTCTCACAAGGTATGTTAACACTTCTGCAGATGTAATTGAGTGAGTGGATGTTTGTGATGTTATTACAGTCTGTATTGCTATTGTTTCATGTGTGGGAGATGTAGGTGGGTGTACATAGCATATACAGGTTTGTAGGGACTGCATTTCTACTTATTCCATATATGTGTGTGGGCTCCTTCCCTAATTGAAGACCTATAAGTTAGTAGACTGAAACTATGGTTGTTACGGGCTTATACATTGGGCCATTGTTAATTGGTTTTTATATAGTATGCAGGTAAGGTTGATACTTCCATACCTCTGGAAATACAGTGATATGTAAAGGAATGTTACTAAATGACAGCTGTCCCATGTATTTCTGTCACAGATATTTGCACTCATTGCAGTTGTGTTGGTGACTGAACCTCTTTGGCATGGGTTGCCACCTTTTCAAATGGCCATAGTGGGACATTTGCATGACACACATCAGTGTTTACAGGCCGACACATACCCACGGTCAGTACACAGGATAGCACATACTTTTATCCTGAATACATACTTATTCTTGTAGCACTTTAGCTACTTATCATGTTTCATGTAACATTTACGTTTTTTAGATGCAGGCATAACTATTTAATGCAACTATTACATAATATATGGGACATAATTATGTCCTACAATCTCGGACATTTGCCCTTTTTAATATTTTTTGTCAGGACACAACTGCCCAGGGAGGGGCTGTCCCTCTTAAAGTGGGACAGGTGGTAACCGTATGCCTACGGCCAGCTATAACCACACCTACCGTAATTATCTACCTCCGAGTTAGCACTAACAGACACATGATGCAAACACACACACACACATTACAGTCCCACGGAAATGCACACAGCACCCTCAACACACACATGCACAGACTACGGCAATCACAAACACAGTTGAACACAGTGCCTACATGGACCGCAACACCGGCAGCAATAACTAAATGTCCCTTAATATCGTAATAATATTACACGCGGTTCTAGTGTTTCAGGTACTGTGTTCTTTCGGTCTTTCAGCCTCGTGATTATGCGTGTCGGTATGTGACACATTCCATAGTTGGCAGTATCCTATTTATTTGTACCTCCATGGTTGTGTACATTTCGTTGACCTATCTACATATTTGCAGATATAGGTGAATCCGTATATATCAACATATATCTCTCTATCACCCTTTCTATCTCTATTATGTATATATATATATATATATATATATATATATATATATATATATATATATATATATATATATAAAACAGAGAGAGTGACAGGCAGAATACACCTTTCATTGTGTACATGTCAGTGTATACTGTTACCTGGACTCCGCACGTTTGTGTTTGAACCTGTCACATTACCACCTGCCATTGGTACATCTTGGGTAACTTCGTGTTAGATGATTGTGTACATGATTGCGTGTTCTACTCCTGGCAGTGGTCATTTTACCCTTCAGAGCAGGCACTATTAGTACAGGGGTGAATAATGCTGGTTTCACCTGTTCTGGACATCATTGACAGTGATCTGCATGATATTCAGAGAAGCGTAGCCCTGTTTCGTGCATATCCGTATAGTCATATTTAAATGACGCTTACCAGCACTGGGCAATTCATATTCCCACTAACATGTGCTAAACATGATCTGATGACCTACATCCAACATGCATTATTCGTGCCTTCGGAATTACGTTACATCCCTTGCAGGACGTGGGATCGGGAACATGCATGACAGTCACTGCATTTACCACTTGGGCATCTGGGATTTGTACAGGTGTTATGGCATTTTGCATGTGGACTGTACTACGGCTGTTACTCCATACTGTGATCAAATGGGTAACTCAGTGAGTTTACATATGGATGAGACCTATTAATGGTATGTCCAAGTGATGTTTAATGGATGTGCTCCAGCATTGGGTATGTATGTCACAGTGAGCCACACACTATAATGTGCTACACCTTCACACAACCGTAGGTGGAGCATGCTGGGGTGACAGATACCTGTCATGGGTACACCCCATACTTCGCCACTACATCCATGATTACATTATATGGAGCCCCTTATTAACGCACCAGGGAATCCATGCAGAGTGTGTGGGGAACAGTGATTACACACATGGATCCCGCAATTGGCTCTGCTCCACTGAGCGACAGTTGGTTACTCGGTGTGGTGGCGACAGCAGACACTGTTTGCCTCGATTGATGAATGGCCTCTGACAATCGGGCGTGTACCTACCGATGTACCTAGGAACTTATACACACAGTACCAACATATGCTGATAGGTGCGTGTACTGTTCAGGTGTTGACATTCCTTGTTCCAATAGCTGTTGTGTGTACAATGGTTGAGGGCTGCCTATGTAGGATTCACACAGTAGGCCACCTATACATTACAATTTGCAGGTGGTCATGTGTGTGTGCCATCCATTTTACTGTGTGTGCAGGTGGAGAGGTGTGTCAGTCCGTAGGGGCCTACACTGTCAGAGTATGTGCTATACATTCCCTCTTTGCCAAGGCATAGGCATATTGGGCATGCCTCCATCTGCCTACTGGGGCTGGCACAGGGTGTTCGTGGTCTGAATCCCTCTGTGCCTGTGATGGCATTGGCAATTGTGGTGGGCTGTGAGGGCCTTCGCCATTTTATCCCTGCTGCAGCTGTTTCCGCAGGATCATATTATGTAGCATGGCACATACTATGAGGATGTAGGCATACATGCCTGGAGAGTACTGCAAGGCTCCACCAGATATGTCCAAGCAATGGAACCATGATTTCAGCATCCCGAACACACGCTCTATGATGATTCTGGTTTGTGCGTGTGCCTCATTATGGCATTCTTGTATGGGTGTGTGTGCATTTCTGATGGGAGTCATCATCCACGGCTCCAGTGCATAGCCAGCATCCCCCACAAGGTGGCCATGTAGGATGTCCCCCCTGACAAATACCTGATACAGCTGTGAGGCATGCCAGATGTGGGAGTCATGGTAGCTTCCAGGGCTGCCAGCACACACATCCATGATAATGCCCTGGGCATTGCACATGACCTGGCAGTTGATGGAGTGGTATCCCTTACGGTTTATGTAGCGCCTACCATGCTCACCGGGTGGTGACTTGATATGTATGTGCATGCAGTCTATCGCACCCAGTACCTCCGGGTAGTGTGCCACATGGTAGAAGAGATGCATATTGCTGGCCAACTCCTCCTGAGTTCAGGGGAAGTATATTTGCTCATTGGCATGTGGTAACATGGCATCCAGGAACTGGTGTAGTACCCTGGATGCTGATGCCTTTGAGATTCCCCATTATATCTCCAGTTGGCCTTTGAAAGGTACCTGTGGCTAGTATTCGCAAGCTTACACATACCTTCGTGTCCACTGGGATGGGTTCCCCTCTGTTGTTTCTGGATCTCAGGAGTGGCCGGCACAGCTCAACTATTTGCTGTAAAATGTCCCTGTCCACCCTGTAACACTCTACTATCTCCAGATCATGTAGCCCCTGGTAGGTTACCCTTGTCTGAACACTCTTCTCCTCCTCCTGGGCCTGCGCTGGTTGTCAGCATCATCCTCCACAACACCGTCAGTCTCTAACACATGGTGATAAATCACAGTTATGGCAGCTCCCAACATGTACATTGTAAAAGTTCCCCATATGTTTACACCTATGGTGCAGTGTTTGGGAATACACAGGTGTGTGTGGGGTGCTTTCACGCTTTATACTATTGTGCTGTGAACACAGATGATGTCATAGGGTGTGTATGTACAATCGTAACTACAGGGTATCTTATGTGTTTTACGGCAGGAACTACTATTGTGGTGCCTTTGGTGTTGAATTACATTTGGCTGCCGTGGATTACCTCTTGCCCTTCCCTTTACATTTCTTCACGTTTCACCTCCCATTTTCTGGCATGCATCCAGCAGCCTGCTTTCATTTGTACTTTCCTACACCTGGCTTATCTTGCTTAATGTGTTCTATGGCCAGTCTACTGCAGGTTTGCTTTGCTCTGCTATGACAGTTCTCTTTTCTTTGCAATCCGACACCTCCCCTATCTTGTTTTGCAGGTTTCTGCGAGCAGACTTGTCCGCTGCCGTTGATTGCCCGCTGTGAGTTAAAAGGTGTTAATTGCTCAGTTGTACTCCAATTACCCTACTGCAGCATTTCCTTATTTTCTTCCCCTGACCTTCCTGTTTGAGCTATGGTGTGCAGTGCGTGCATCCACTTACAGGGTTTTGGACATGTTTTCCTCCCTGTACACATGCGCTTTTGGGCACCATATGTGCTCTCAGCTAAACGATGCTATACCTACCTCTCCACCCCTGTCCTGCGGCTTTGCTTAGCAATGGCCAGGCCAGATTTGCATTGCTCCAATGTGCTTACAGCTACGGTGGCACACCCCACTGCTGATATCATGTATACCTCTAAGCCACTCCTCAGTGTTGTAGCGCTGCTCTGTATGGTACATCCTTAGTCTGGCAGGACGTTTGCGATTCACTATTACCTGCCTCATTTGCATGGCATTGACTACTAATTCCTAGTTGCCATGCCGAACACTGCCACAGACCTTTAGCAACCCTTGCAGCTTGGTTGTGGTGTACCATGCATACCATTGAGTATTGTGGTGAAATCATGATTTGTATTACATTGTGATTTTATGACATTTGTGTATATTTTCTTTGTGTTCCCATTTGCGCACACATGCCCTGCGGTTGTATTTTGCGTTACTGTGGACATGACATTAAATGTTTTTTAGGTGTTGTGCATCTTTTCTTATGCCATTGGCTGTATATTTAGCCATTGGCATATGTTAACTTTGTAATACATGAGTCTGGTCCGTTTTCATAGCTCTGATGTTCTGTTTGGAAAAATGTAAACTGTGTTTTTTGGTTTACATTTCTGTGGGCTTACACTACACCTGCACTACTTCATGAATCGCTATGTACCTTCATTTGCATGGTGCGGCACTGCGCATGGGGTGATTAGCATACCTAAGCCAAGGGCTGCACAGATCTGGCATACGCCAGTAGTGCACATGGAATTGGATCGTACCTGAATCGCTCAGCGGCCATGTTTGGCATTATACCGCCTATGCTATACCTGCTCCTGGCGCAAGCTTCATGAATCCCGGGGCATGTTTACAATTTGCTCCCATTCTCATCTTCTTTTTGTGGATGATTTAAAACTGTATAGTTCATCAGATGAGGAACAGAAATCACAACTGCAAGTATCAAAGCTTTTCTCAGATGTTATAAGAATGTCATTTATCTTGCTAAATATGCAAAAGCAATGTTTAAAGCAGGAAAGCTGCAGCACCAAGAAACTACAGGAATGCAGGAGGGAGTGCATAAATATTTGGGAGTAGGATTGACAACAAAATATGAACAAATGTGAACAAAACTCAGTAAGGAATATTTTAGAGTACTACAATTAATACTGAAAAGTCCAGACATCTATGAACAAAGTCCAAACTATAAACCAATTTGATATTCCTCTTCCAACTTACAGTTTTGGGCGTTGTGAAGAGCACTTTTGGCTAACATCAAAGATTGAAACAATACTAATTTCATAAACTTTAAACTTACTTTGACTTAAGAATGGGCTCCATTCCTGTCATGGTATTAGAAATCTAAAACACTTAGAGAAATTAATCAGATTAGTTGGGCTAAGCCATGCTTGTGTGAACATATTCTAGTCAGCTGCATGGCATGTGCATCCACAGTAAATTTATGCAGAATCACTCTCTTTAATTTTGAAGTCAAGGACATTTTCCTGATGTGGCTTTGCCAATCTACATACCTATCCTGTTGTATTATTCTTTTAACTAGATTTTAGCTAGATTGCCTCTCAGAGCTCAACAATGGTGCCTGTTTTAGGCAGTCTTGAAGCACAAGCACCTACATGACAAGCTTGTGGATACAAAATTGAAAATGGCAGTAGCTGGGAGCAGATTAAGCGGATTGAATGCAACTGCAATAAGGATGGCACTGTGGTGCAGTGGTTTGCATTGTCACCTCACAGCAGGAGGTTCTCTGATTAACTTCTCAGCTGGGGTGCCCTCGTGTAGAATCTGCATGCCCTCCCTGCATTCATGTGGGTTTACTCCGGGTGCTTCAGTTTCCTCCCACATTGCAAAGACATGCATCTGGAGCATTTCTCCCTGGGCCTCTGCTGAAAATTGGCTTGTTTCAAGTCATACTTTCCTGGTAAACAAATGTTAAATAAATAAAATTAAATTGCTGTCTGTGGCAAGATTGCTAGAGACTGTGCATCCTGCATATGGGTACTACTCATGAATTAGCCATTAAACTAATATACATACCCATCTATAAATATAACCTCATTATAATTTAAATTCATAAGTATACTAATGCATTTGGTATATTTCCAGTCAATCAAGAACTCCTATTTGCTAAAATGCAAATTCTATAACTAGGAAAGGAAGCTTGGAGGCAATACTCATCACTGTAATGTTATAGGAATTAGTGGTGCACTAAATTCCAAGTCAGATGACATACATTTCCTACAAAGACATTCAGCTTTAACTTTGAAACCCCAGCAGGTAAAGATGCCACTACACTAGGCTTTGACAGCAACCATCATCATATGATATCTTCATGTAGAAATATATAAGCACAATGAAGAAGAGTAGCCCCATGGGCCCAAATAACATCCGAGGAAGTTTTATTAGTTTTATACAATATTCTCTTCTACTACAGGATTTGTTAATAAGCTATGGCAAAGATATAAAGTGGTTCCTATCTACAATGGAGAATCTGATGCTTTATTTAGGACATATAGAACCATGCTAGGTAGAAGAGGATTATTGTACTTGTTCAGGCAGACATGGGGGGCCTTCTGCATCCAAATAATAATCATCCTGTCATTATGAGATAATGGATCTACTTCATATGTTTGACACTTCAAAATGCCGAATTTCATATGGCCAAGTTTCCTCCCACATTAGAAAGACATGCATCTGGAGTGTTTCTCCCCAGGCCTTCAGTGAAAATTGGCTTCATTCCAAGTCGGACTTTCCCAGATAACAAATGTTAAATAAATAAGGACACACACATAAGGATATATTTTAAATATTGCTCTTATAAATTTATAAAGTTGTGACTAACAGATTTTGCAATAGCTTTCATCTTCTGAAGGATATGAAGTCAGAAACTCTTTCACACACACACACACACACACACACACACACACACACACACACACACACACACACACACACATATATATATATATATATATATATATATATATATATATATATATATATATATCATTAATTAGTTACTTCAATTCTCAGTGATTTGCCAGAAAACCACACATTTTTTGAGGAACAGACTAAAAGTATAAGATCTGGACATTCTGCAAAAAGCTGGACAGTTCATAATTGTGCCACAGATCATTCACATTCTCCATAAGACTGAAGCCTGAAGCAACTTCCCAAACAGCAGTATTCAGCAATTATGAAAAGGCTTAAATACAAATCAGAATTCTGTTCATATTCACTCACTACTTAATGAACAGCTTGTTAAAACTGAAATAAAACAGACCTCTCCCAACTTCACCCATCAGCTTAAATTTAGCAGGCTAGCAAAAGTATGCAAAGTGAAACAGACCAAGCCAAAAGGCCCTCCAAAACAAAATGTCTAGTGATTTGAAAACCTCTTTTTTTGCTAAGAGGGGGTAATTATACAGGAAAGCTGTTAGAATTAGAAGCTAAATTAATTCTGAATTATAAAATGTTGTTCCCAGTTGGTTTAAATCAGAAGTAAATGTCTAAAATGTAGAATACATATATTTATTATTAGATTGTTGTTTAGAAGTTTAAGTTAGGATAGGAATGTTTAATATGTTGAATATATTTATTATATTGTTGTTTAAATGTTTCAAATATTTATAATAAGGGATTTTTGGGACTATAATCTTGCATTAATTTATGTAAATTATGTTAATTGTTAAACTGATTGCTTGTTGGCATGTATATATAAATGGTGATTTACTGAATGTTACGTTGATCCTTGAAGGCGAATGGCTGAAGTACCAGATCACTGTAACTGAAATAAAGAGTGGAGCATTGATGCTTATTTCATGTTTTCTTGTTTTTGTGAAGACTAAGATGAAAATATTTTAACAAAATTTTGAAATCGTACTGAATGTTAGCACTAGATGCAAAGGGTAAATGGCAGCTTCACCAAATTATTTGCAAACAAGCATATTTCCCTACATTCCATGTAGGTGACTGTGTTCACCATACCTTTCAACCTCTTAGTGCTAGAAATCTGGACAGAACCTTAAATGGCCCAAAAATAGAGACAGATTTTAAATATTGCTCTTATAAATGTAGAAAGTCACTAGAATAACAGGACTTGTGTTAGCATACATTTTTTGAAGGCTCTGAAGTCTCAAAATGTCTGTCATTATTTAGTGACTTCAATACTCTGTGATTTGCCTGAAAAATCATATATTTTATGAGAAACACATAAAAATATAAGGAAAAAATCTGAACAGTCTGTGAAAATCTGGACAACTGAGAGATATGGTGGTTACTGAACATCTGTGGCAGATGGCAAATAAGGAAAAGAGGACTGCAACCATTCATCTTTACTGAGATATTCCTTTTTCAGCTTTTCCTGGCTAGGGGTCATCACAGAGGATCACCTCTCTGCTCATGATTGGCAGTGGAGTTTTACAGTGTCAAGTTGCCAGCCTGGCTCCCAACCTTCCACAAAAGGCACACACATGCACACACTCATGCCTAGGGCCAATTTAGAGTGTCCAATCCACCTACTTTGGGATTTGGGATGAAACTGGAGCACCCGGAGGAAACCCACACGACCACAGTGAGGACATGCAGACTCCACACAGAAGGCATACTAGCTGAGGATTGAACCAGAGAACCTCTTGCTATGAGGTGGCAATGCTAACTGCTGCACCACTGTGGTCGCCCATCTTTACTGAGATATTCTGAAACATATTTGCTATGAATGAATTTACTGCTGGAGTGGAGTTGAAGCATGTATAGTTAATAGGTAGTATTGGTTTGCATTCAAAAGTCACCTAGGTTTGAGGGTTTCTACTAGCAAATGTGTATATTTGTTAGCTGAATGTAAGCACTGCAAACAAATGAAAAACAAAATAGTAATGTTCAGTGCAACCTATTATAAAACAATATGTTAGCGGTAGATCCTGGCTTCATGTCTTGTTGAGTCCCAGTGACTTCTTGTTAGGTGACTAAGTTCCACAACCTGCAAGCTGTACTATAATTGGTTTGAGAAAGAAAATAGTTAACTAATTTAGTATCTCACTCCCTGTCAGAATGAAGATTATAGCTGGGTCACCACAGTAGAATGTCAAGTTGTACAAAGGAAAACTCTTGTCTGTTGGCACACTTCCACATAAAAGCTATTTGGGTAGGTATGGTGTTAAGCAAAGGAATGCAGAAGGTCAGATGATAGTGGATTTTGCGAAAAGGATGGACATGGCTGTGATGAATATGTATTTTAACAAGTGGAAGGAGCATAAGGTGACATACAAGAGTGGAGGAAGATGCACACAGGTGGATTATATCTTATGTAGAAGGTCCAATCTGAAGGAGATTGGAGACTGTAAAGTGGTGGCAGGGGAAAGTGTAGTTAGGCAGCATAGGATGGTGGTTTGTAGGATGACACTGGTGATCAAGAAGAGGAGGATGAGTGTAAGGCCAGCACCAAGGATCAAATGGCGGAAATTGAAAAAGGGTAATTGTGAGGTGATGTTTAGGGAAGAGTTAAGACAGGCACTGGGTGGCAGTGAAGAGTTACCGAATAGCCTGGTAACTACAACAGAGCTAGTAAGAGAGATGGCTAGGAGGGTGCTTGGTGTGACATCTGGAAAGAGGAAGGAGAACAAGGAGACCTGGTGGTGGAATGAAGAAGTACAGGAGAGTATACAGAGAAAGAGGTTGGCGAAGAAGAAGTGGGATTGTCAAAGAGATGAAGAAAGTAGACAAGAGTATAAGGAGATGAGGTGTATGGCAAAGAGACAGGTGGCGAAGGCTAAGGATAAGGCGTATGAAGAGTTGTATAAAAGGTTGGACACTAAGCAGGGAGAAAAGGACCTGTACCGATTGGCTAGACAGAGGGACCGAGCTAGTAAAGATGTGCAGCAGGTAAGGGTGATAAAGGATAATGAGGGAAACGTACTCACAAGCGAGGAGAGTGTGTTGAGCAGATGGAAAGAGTACTTTGAGGGGTTGATGAATGAAGAGAATGAGAGGGAGAGAAGGTTGGATGATGTGTGGATAGTGAATCATGAAGTGCAGTGGATTAGCAAGGAGGAAGTAAGGATAGCTATGAAGAGGATGAAGAACAGAAAGGCTGTTGGTCCACATGACATACCTGTGGAAGCATGGAGGTGTTTAGGTGAAATGGCAGTGGAGTTTGTAACTAGATTGTTTAATGAAATCTTGGAAAGTGAGAGGATGCCTGAGGAATGGAGAAAAAGTATTTTGGTACCAATTTTTAAGAATAAGGGTGATGTGCAGAGCTGTAGTAACTACAGAGGGATTAAACTGATCAGTCACAGCATGAAATTATGGGAAAGAGTAGTGGAAGCTAGGTTAAGAAGGGAGGTGGTGATTAGTGATCAGCAGTATGGTTTCATGCCAGGAAAGAGCACTACAGATGCAATGGTTTGTTCTGAGAGTATTGATGGAGAAGTACAGAGAAGGACAGAAGGAGCTGCATTGTGTCTTTGTGGATTTAGAGAATGCATATGACAGGGTGCCTAGAGAGGAGTTGTGGTATTGTATGAGGAAGTTGGGAGTGTCAGAGAAGTATGTAAGAGTGGTACAAGATATGTACGAGGGTAGTGTGATAGCGGTGAGGTCTGCGGTGGGAGTGACTGATGCGTTTAAGGTGGAGGTAGGATTACATCAAGGATCAGCTCTGAGCCCTTTCTTATTTGCAATGGTGATGGACAGGTTGACAGACAAGATCAGACAGGAGTCCCCGTGGACTATGATGTTTGCAGATGACATTGTGATCTGTAGTGAGAGTAGGGAACAGGTGGAGGAGACCCTGGAGAGGTGGAGATATGCTCTAGAGAGAAGAGGAATGAAGGTCAGCAGGACTAAGACAGAATATATGTGTGAATGAGAGGAAGGATAGAGGAATGGTGAGGATGCAGGGAGTAGAGGTGGCGAAGGTGGATGAATTTAAGTACTTGGGATCAACAGTTCAGAGTAATGGTGAGTGTGGAAGAGAGGTGAAGAAGAGAGTGCAGACAGGATGGAGTGGGTGGAGAAGAGTGTCAGGAGTAATTTGTGACAGACGAGTACCAGTAAGAGTGAAAGGGAAGGTCTACAAGAGGGTAGTGAGACCAGCTATGTTATACTGGTTGGAGGCAGTGGCACTGACAAAAAGGCAGTAGTCACAGCTTGATGTGGCAGAGTTGAAGATGTTAAGATTTGTACTGGGTGTGACGAGGATGGACAGGATTAGGAATAAGTATTTTAGAGGGTCAGCCCAGGTTGGAAGGTTTGTAGACAAAATCAGAGAGGCAAGATTACGTTGGTTTGGACATGTGCTGAGGAGGGATGCAGAGTATATTGGGAAAAAGATGCTAAGGATGAAGCTGCCAGGTAACAGGAAAAGAGGAAGGCCTAAGATAAGGTTTATGGATGTGGTGAGAGAGGATGTGCAAGTGGTTGGTGTGACAGGGCAAGATGCAGAGGACAGGAGAAAATGGAAACAGTTGATCTGCTGTGGCGACCCCTAATGGAAGCAGCTGAAAGAAGAAGAAGAAAACTTTCATAAATGTAACACCTACTGGTTCTATAGTTCTTGAGTAAGTCTTGGAGCACATGAGGAGCTAGACATACCTAGTAGAGTATGGTCATTGTAAACAGCTTATATGAAGCTCCTGAGACAAAAATATGTTAAATTATTAGGATGCTCTTACGTGTACTCAGTGACAGAACACATTGGTCCCATGGTAGGGTTACCACCTGTCCCACTTTGCGAGGGACAGTCTCTCTTTGGGCAGTTGTGTTCTGACAAAAAAATATTAAAAATGGCAAATGTCCTGAGATTGTAGGACATAATTATGCCCCATATTTTATGTAATAGTTGCATAAATAGTTATTTCTGTATCTAAAATACCTAAATGTTACAAGAAACAGAATAAGCAACTACTCTGCTACTAGAATAAGCTTTTATTTAGGCAAAAAAGTTAAGTTCTATCCTTTGTACTGACCGTGGGTATGTGTTGGCCTGGAGAATCTGATGCATGTCCCGAAAATGTCCCACTTTGGCCATTTGAAAAGGTGGCAACCCTATCCCATGGCTGATGACTGGCTTTCCAGTCATCTCATCAGAAGTGAAGCCATATGGTGTCAGCAGTCAGCTCAGGAGAGGTATACAGCTGTCAAGTAATCTACATTTAGTGCTGTTTTTGGTCACTTGTCAAGAGTGACTGTTGGATAGATCCAGGAAACCGCAACATGCAGAGAAGATATACTGGAAATGTTTAGCTGATGCAGCTGCATGAGATGAGCTCAGCTTCCAGCTTTGGAAGACCTCCCATTAAACTGGAGAGGCTGGGAATGGGAAATTAGACTGGATCCTGTTTGTGATTTCAGTAGCTTAGGTGGTAGGAAGCATCAGTGGCCTAAAGTGGTCAGTGCATGACTTGACAGTAACCTAAGTTCTACCGGTGACTATCTGAGGTGCGACAAGTTCTCTGGTTAAAAAAAAGCAGTACAGCTGGATGTGGCTACAATGTTGTATCTCCTGCCACTTTTTCATCAAAAAAGGAAGGACAGTTGACATCATGCCATGATATTACATTTTCAAAAAAAAAATGCATCTCATTGATGAGGCAATATACTGGGTGTTAGCTGTAAAACACATATTGCAGTTTCCAACAGTATAGTTTGTTGTACTTGGGCTTCCTGCATGTTTGATTGCCCCATGACTTGCTGATCTTGTTCCAAATGCATGGAACTACCTGTTTTATAAAACAGTTTCTGGAACATGCTGACATTACCTGGGATGTATTGTGGTACAAAAGGTGTACTGTGTGAGACTTATGTCCAAACCTTCATGACATTTACTTATAGCTCATAAATGCTGCTGAGCTCTACATCCTTCCATAAGCCTTGCTGTTACCTACTGTTCATGGAGATACTTATATCAAGGATTCAAAGGCATTTTGATAAGTGCAGTTTTTACTCTGTATGCCATTCTTTGGCACAGAATGTCCATCAGTAGGGTACATGATCCATCCCACCCTGCTTGATCTTATACAGCTAAGCAAAATGACAACCGCAATGAACAGCCACACCAAAGCTAGTAATATTCACAGATGCAGAAATAGAACATGCTGGAACAATGGAATCCTATCTCAAGGAGTCCTATACAGTGCAGCATATTGATTGCATTCAAACATATTCTGGATGAATAGATGGGGAGTCATAAATCCATCATGAGGGTAACTAAGTTGACTTTTCTCAGGCTTAGCTGGATAAGCTTGTCAATGGTCTTCTTGGACATGCCTGGTATATACTGAAGAGCTTATCAAGCTGACACATGTATTAAGTGTCCAATAGCAGTTTATGGGTAACTGAATTTCCATATCTAGTGGGCAAATATTTTCCCAGGTAAAAAAACTAAAATTACATGTAGGAAAAATAATCAAAAAGTAAACAAATACCAAATAAATAAAATAAATAAATAAAATAAATATTCAAAATAACAGTATGCCTATGCCTAACAAAATGCTTATGTAACACTGCAGGTAATACAGGTTTCTTCTTCAGTGAAAGCTGATGACGCACATCTGAAATTCTCACTCTCCAGCAGAAAATAAAAGTGTGCAGTATCTGTTCAGAAACATTAAGTCCCATCTCACAAAACCCTCATTCAGGTCTTTGATCTGAGGCTGTCTATGAGTTATCTCCCCAAAGTATGGAGAACAGTTGTTGTGATGCTTTTGCATAAAGGATATGGTTTACTGACTTTCAACATCATAGGTCTATTAGTTTTACTAGAAATATGAGTTGAAGTAATTCACAATGAAACAGATGACCTGGTATCCCTGGATGCAAAACAGTCTACAACAGGCAAATCATGGCTGCTTTGCTTGCCCAGACTGAGTTCTTGGAAAGGATTAAATAGGCCACAGATAGTTCACATAGCGTTGCCACCTTTTCAGTGGTCTAAAGTGGGGCACAGTTGGTGTGGATACTATAAGACATCATGGGGTGTGGTTATGGGTAGAGAGTGTGGGCAAGCATGTGGCAGCCTGGACATTCCAGAGAAGCAAGCTTCTGAACATAGCCTCCCAAAATAAATGAGTATGTATACACGCACACACACACACACTCATATATACACACACACAGGCATATTTGTGTGTGTGTGTGTGTGTGTGTGTGTGTGTGTGTGTGTGTGTGTGTGTGTGTGTGTGTGTGTGTGTGTGTGTGTGTGTGTGTGTGTGTGTGTGTGTGTGTGTGTGTGTGTGTGTGTGTGTGTGTGTTGCACAAATGCTTATGTTACATATGTATTAGAACTGTATGGCATATGAATATCAAACTGATTTATACAGATGCTTATGTTACAAATGTATTAGAACTGCATGGCATTTGAAAATCAAAATGTGTTTGTAAAGTTGCTAGTGTTAACAAAATGTATCAACAGTGGGTCCTGCTGGACAGAGAAGGAATATACACATGAGACTGTATGTATATATGTTAGCAAAGGACACTGGAAAAGAGGGGGTTAAACAGCTAGCTTACTTCTTACTTTAAGAAAAATACTGTTAATTGGACCACCTGTTGGACCATAGAAGTGCTTATCTCACAGCTCTGAATAGGACCAGAGATGGCATGTCTGGAAGAAGCCTTTGTTCATTAGCTCAGTAAAAAGAGGGCAAGACCCAGGTACTGCCATAAACATTAACAGAACTTTAGACATGCATTTACCACATCTATACTAACATCCTGTCTCAAGCTTCAAAGGGGAATAGTTTGATAACCTAGAGTCAAGTGACCAGATTAAGTCATTCTGCCGGCCATCTTGGAAATTTTAGATATTACAAAGAGAAATCTCTCAGAATAGTGGGCTAGACAACAAGAAGGACCATTCACCACATCATCTGGCTTGATCTGTTAAGTAAGTAGGGAATAGTAATTCTCCTAAATTCAGTCTGGAAAATATAGTGAAGCTTACTTTAGGTATTGTTTTTCTTTATTTATCTGAGTCTGTCCATCAATGCTATTTTCAATATTATTTCCTGTGATTTGAACTCTGTGGTTTACTGCAAATATACATTCAGTATTTTCATGCTCTTTTATTATTTATTATTATATATATTTACAACTTTTATTGTGACTGCTCCTTTTAGAAAGTATTTAACATTTGAGAGTGCTTATATTTATTTGGTGACACCGTGTGGGCCACTCCTGAAGGCCTACCTGTCTTTCTTGGTCAACTACTATCATTTGTATTAGTATTAATATTGCACAATATAATTGGACATCATTTGTTAAGGACCTTAGAGAAGCTGATTGTGGAGTGTATGGTGGTAGTGATAATTACCTTATACTCTGAGCAGAAGGGGGCACAGTAGGTAAATCTGTGCCAGCCTTTCCCAGGTGTGTGTGTGTGTGTGTGTGTGTGAAAACTCAAATCTCACAGTGTATGTGTGTGTGGAGGGGGGTTAGCTACATGGGGTAGGGACATGAAGCACTGGTTTTACAGAATGGATGATGGAGGACTTGGCCTGGACACCTGAATGATGACCCTACAGCTGTACCAGTGGGAAGTCTTACTGGGGACATGGAGGGAGAGAGACAGAGAAATCCAGACCCCAGGCTGACTGCATTCCTCATGTGCTATTAAGGGAAATTGTACTTGGTGCAGAGAGCTGCATTAGGAAATACTGAGCACATCCATTTGTATTCCAAGTGAACATCCCTCTCCAATGTCACTGGTGAGGATTCAGGCTCCTTGATTACTGGTCCAGTGAGGGATCATCACATATTGGTGACCAGTGGTGTGGATATTGAACTTCTGTAGCCTATAAGCAGTTGTCACTAAAGGTGTACTCTCAAGCAGCCACAAAGTGAGCATTTAGAGTTTAATTTCACAAAAGTTCTATTTTTTTGTTGTTAGTTTAGTTTAGTAGTCAGGGAGAGCAGGCAACAATGTCAGCAGAGGACTATGAAAAGCTGAAAAACAACTAGTTGGCCAAGATGTGTGAAGCCAAAGGACTGCCAACCTGACTAAAGAGGAAATGGTTTCAGCCTAAGTCACAGTTCAGTCCATCATCCAGGAGGATTACCAGTCTGGTGATGGGAATTTGCAGCCCTCAGAAACAGGACAATTCAGCTTTTCCTCAAAGGACTTAAAAATCCATTGGGAGTTAAAGATACTTGAACTGGAGGCCAAATATTTGAAATTATAATCAGTAGAGGGACTGTAGTGTTTGGACACTGAAGAAAAGGAGAAACATAAAATTAGAATCAGCAGAGAGACTGCAGTGTTAGAGGGCTGAAGAAAATGAGAAGCAGCACAAACATGAGGTCCAGCATTATAAAACCTGGAACTCCAGCTAAACCTGGAATATTCAGAAACTATTCAAAGGCTATCTTCTCACTATTAAGTGAGAACCTGACAAAATTTCAAGCCTTCATAAACCCTGAGAACACTTCTGCCTATGCAGAACTGGTCAAAGAAACCCTGTTCAAGCATGTTAATAGCTGCATAGAGGCAGTGGTACCCACCAGGTAGAAGTACAGAGCTAACTCAAAAAATAAGCCACCCTGGTGGAATCACACAATTAATAGGTTGTATAACAGGAGGAAGAAAATCCTGGCAAAAATTAGGAGGTGCAGCACCAGTAGGATAAAAGCACTCTCATCAAATTAAACAAACTACCCAGAGGACAAATAAAGTCTACCAAAGTCAAATTTGAGGGACGTTTGTCCTCCAAGGTCAAGGACAACCACAAAACATTCTTTAGCTATGTCCTCAACCTCAAAGGCAATACACAATTGTGAGCAGAACTTGTTGTAGATGGAAGATAAAGCAAACCTCCTGGCAGGTAAATACAGCTCCAAAGTTTACCCCCTCTCTCCCCATCAACCTTCCCTCAGGAAATATCATCAAATATAAGTCCCCCTACTCAAATATAAGTCCCCCTACTATCACTAGGGAACAGGTCCTTATTACTCTCTCTAAGACCAAAACCACTGCATCAGTGGGCCCAGACAATATCCCAGGGTGTCTTCTAAATAGCATGAAACATGACCTATCAGGGCCTCTGGAATTACTATTTAACTGTAGCCTCCAAACAGGCTTTGTGCCTCATGAATGAAGAAAGGCAACAGTCAAGCCTCTATACAAAGGTGGGCCATCTACAGATCCTGGAAACTCAGAACCATAAGTCTCACTAGTCTTATATGTAAAGCCATGGAAAGAATTATCATGGAGATGATCAACAGAGTTATAGTAAACCTCCAGACACTAGACACAACCCAGTTTAGTTCCATCAAGGGCAGATCATGCCTACTCAACCCGGTGGACTTCTTTGAGAAGGTCAACAAAGCAATGGATGAGGGCAAAATCATTCACACTGCCTACCTTGACCTGGCCAAGGCATTGACACAATACCACACTCAGGCATGGTTGAGAAACTCAAGAGGTTAGGTGCAAACCCATATGTTATCCAGTGGATAGCCAACTGGCTCACAGACAGGACCCAAGAAGTTAGAATCAGTGAGTCCACCGCTACAAAGAGGCTAGTCACAAGTGAAGTCCCTCAGGGATCAGTCCTTCGATCACTCCTTTTTGGTATTGACTTCTCAGACATCAAGGCCAGTGTCAGTGGTCTCTGACTGACTATATTTGCAGATAATCGCAAATTAGGACCCGACATTGAATCTCAAACTGACGCAAATGTTCTCCAGGAGGGGCTGACATAAACAAACAACTGGTGTCAGAGACATGGACTAAAACTAAACACCAAGAAATGCATAATAGTATCCTTTGGAAAGTCATTCATCCCTGGTAACTATCATATTGACAACACACCTCTTAAAGTTGATCCAGGAATCAGAGACTTAGGGATACACATAGATAGTAATCTAGCTTTTGATCATCATGTGTCTACAGCAGTGAGGAAATCATTCTATGCTGAACAACGTATAAACAAAAGTATGGCATCTAAGTCCAAGGAAGTCATTGTCCTACTGTATTTGGCATTCATCAGACCTACCATTGAGTATAATGCCCCTTTGGTATGTACCTATCCAGGCATATACAACAACTGGAACATCCACAGAGGTTCCTCACTAAAAGAATACAGGGCGTAAGTAAAATGTCCTATGCAGACCGGCTCAAGGCCCTATCCCTGTATTCTGTCTGCTACAGGCTTTTGAGGGGAGATCTATACCTGGCATACAGGGCATTTTCAGACCCAACTCTGATGGCTCTCCTGCATATCCACAAAACAAAAAGCACCAGAATTACTCCTTCTAAAGACTTAAACCTTGCCTGTGATATAAATAGGACCTGCTAGAGAGATAGGTATGTATCCCAGGGACTACCCTGTCTATGGAGTAGGCTCCCCATCCATTTGAAGCAGAGTTCCTCCCTAACAAAATTCAAGTGCAACTTGGACAATTGGATGGGAAACTGGAAATTCATCCCTGGTTTGGCACCTATGTCTCTAATGGACACATGCAAACTGTAAATGGTTCAATGCCCAGGCCCATTTTTACACTTATCAAGACTATCAATACTTGTCAGAGATTTGGGATGCATGGCTAGGCTTAAAAAGGCCCTTGTGGTCGTCAGCCTAGTAAACACCTAGGAACCCATGAAAGGGAGATGCTGACTCTTCATTAGGGTCATGGAGGTAATGGGGAAGGGAATAACTGAATCCCAGAGGCAACAAAGGTCAGTAAATTTCTTCCACAATTTACACAGGGTGATAATTTTGATAGTTTTATTCATATATTTGAAAGAGTATGTAAACAGTATAATGTTGACCAAGGGCTCTGGGTACAGTTCCTGACCCCCTATCTCCATGGTAAAGCTGTAACTACTGTTTCTAATTTGTCTGATACTGATTGCTTTAACTATGATACAGTTAAAAAATGTTTATTGGAATGTTTTAATTTAACACCTGAAGCTTAAAGAAAAAAGGTTTCATGAGCCTAGACACAAGGTAGATGAAAGTGTGTGTGTAATTATATTGCTGAGTTAAGCACTTATTTTCATAGATGGGTGAGTGGGTGTCAGGTCACTACTTTTTAAGGGCTGTCAGACCTTTGATGGGGAAAAAGCCCTTAGCACTTTGGCTGAGGACATGAGAATCTAGTTGGCAGACTGAGAATGTAACTCTGCAGATGAGCTGGAGAATAAATGGGATCTCCACTTAGCAAGCAGGACAACACTGCACAGGAAAGTGATACACAGTGCTGCACATAGATATATGGGAACCTATAGTGGACAGCCTAAACCACCCCATCAGAGTCCACCAGTAACAGGGGATGCCAATAGTTCAGGTACATGGCCATGATCAAGGATTAAATAATTTAAATGTAACCAGTGGGGCCACATAGCATATAGATGTCCACGAAGGCCAGGCCGGGAACAAAGGTAGGGGAGCCAGCAAGTGGGAATAACAGAATGCCAGTTGCAAGTTGTCTGGAGACAACAGGGGTACCAAACTACCACCAGAGTTTGTATCCTATCTTGGTAGATGAAAAACAAGCCACTGCCAAGAGAGACACGGCCTCTGATGTAACCATTTTGAAGCCTGCAGTGGTTAAAGAGGAGCAGTACTTGCTTGGGCAGTCCAGTCTAGTCAGATCTTTAGGAGAGATTCCATTCCAAATGCCTTTGGCTAGGGTTCACCTTGACTGGGAGGGTGGAAAAGGAAGCAGGCAAGTAGGTATGCTTGAGGATATCTTTCAGACGTCTTGACAGGGAATGATCTTGATAATGCAGTACCTTGTGTGCATGCAGTGACATGCAGCCAGGCTTGGAAACAGACATGTGGGTCTGGTAGCCTGGGGGAGACCCTGACAGACCATACCCCTGAAGCTAGGACTGTTAATGTGGCTAATTCAGGGAGGGAGCTACCCTATAGCAGTGAGCCTGAAGATGAGTCACAGCTTCTGGTAGGTACTGCTGTTCCCTTGAACAGGGTGACTGCAAGGGAAGAATTGAGTGGTAGTACCCAGCCTGACAGTGAAGCAGCCCTATCAGAAGACACCAGACTTTCTGTGGAAGGGGAGATGGGAAAATTCACAAAGAAAGAGTTCAGATAGGCTCAGATATCAGACCCTACATTACACGGCTTGAAGGAGGTAGCTAGGGAGGTGCCAGATTCTCAAAGAAAAGAGGAG
>NC_056746.1:867969441-867976941 GCF_019279795.1 Protopterus annectens | reverse complement strand
TGAAATCTGTCACTATATTTGGGTTTTTGTCCCCCCATTATTTTAGGCTTCTTTCATATTTCTTGTGCTAAGAGGTTGAGAGGTAGTCATGGCTGTAAAAGTTCTAATAAACAACACAATCTACCAGCCACAGGCTTTGTAGAGCTCTTCCTTATGTGAACCTCTGCTCCTACACGAATTACAGCCTATCGCTGAACTATTTTCACCACCCATACCTGACAGGGAATAGCTCTTTTTGAAGGTCTGAGTTGGTGACATCACAAATTAAATTCTGAATTATCGAGAAAAAGTATTAAGTGTGTGCAACTTTTCTCAGCAATTCAGAGATTTATTGAAAGCAAGATTTTTGTGTCCCTCTGCTTTCTGGGGCAGGTGTCAGCATGTTTTGATCCAAAACATGAGTATCCCACTGACAGCAGGAGTGGTGGTAACCCTAAGTTGATGTGTAGTCCATGCTGCCTACATAGAGCTTGTCTAGGCCATTGACACTACCTCTCATGCAGGAATTATTGACAAACTCTGAAAATACAGCATTAACTCATGTAGCTTGCTGGATAAGTAATTGGGTTTGACAGAAATCCTACTGTTAAAGCTGGGGTTGTTTGTTCTAGAGAGAAATAGAGTCACCAGCAGTGTCCCACAGGGTTTCAAACTGGGCACACGTATGTACATATACAGAGACAAAGAAATTGAGAAATATGGATAGATAGATAGATAGATAGATAGATAGATAGATAGATAGATAGATAGATAGATAGATAGATAGATAGATAGATAGATGGGTCTATATCTTTTTAGTGAAATTAAGTTATTGGATCTCAAGATATTGTCTCTCAGTTTATCAAAACTCAACTTAGCTAAACCAGGAAAACATAAAAAAGAAAAATATGTGTAAGTAATTGCAGATTGCTTTATTACAGCATGCTGTGTTGTGTTAGTTGGTGGTGATTTTCCAGGTTTTTTCCCCTTTCTTTCACTTTAGTGGGACTGTGGAGTCGTTATATATAAGTCTGAGTAGTGGTGTTGAAGCCCCCCATATTGGTTGTATACCCTGAAAAAATTGTTCTGCTTTTGAGTTTTTTAAGTTGTTTTAATATGCTGAGATTCAATACGTTCAGTTTCAATAATATATATGGGTTCATAAGTTTATAGGAGATTACTAGGCTAATGGATTAATAGCCTTTACAAGCCTAGCTATTATTACCTGAATTTTGCCTGATTTTCCATTCCTAAGGGTTAGAGGATGGCTTTGGTTTGTGCTTATGCCTTTGTGTATTTTACATACTGCCTTTGTCCATAAGGGACATGGGCACCACCCGTGGAGTGAATTTATGATTTTCCATCCATTAATCCAAACTGCGTTTGAAAGGGGTCCAGGAAGGGCTTTGTTTTACATGAATAGGAAGCCTGTTTCAGAGTAGAGGTAATCTCTGAGTCACTTATCTGTCTCTCCAGCATGTTTTGTTCATTTCACAAATCAGGTTTAGATCCCTAGACTGGGTGACCCTTGTGCAGTTTGTCTTGTGAATGTGTAACAGTTCCATCAGGGCTGCATTTATGACCATCTTGTAGGATAGGTGTAGATCACCCCTTAATTGAAACTGGGTGAACTGGAGCTATATTGGCAAATTTTGTTAAATGCCTATAGCTATCCAGGTTTCAATGAGGCATGTTCAATTTCATGCATCTTGAAACTGAAGAGTTTAACAAGATAAAGACATAAAATACAGTTTGGAGTAGGTAATGTTTGTATATACTAAATGAGATATTGGATTGGTGCAGACATTTTTATATGTGTGATGTATTTATTTTTATTTTTATTCTTATTTAGAAGGATATTATTTATACGCATATTTACACTATGTACATTATTACATTTGTACAATATTTTTATATATTTTTATACTGAGTATGTTAAAAGGCAGGAATAGTAGGTAGTAAAATATAGGGTTTAATATTGAATTGGCTGAATGGATTTGTTACCTTTTAACAGCGTTACATGTTAAGGGGTGTAGAGTGAAAGTTTAACATTCACTATTATTGGAGAATGTTGAACACATGATTCAATGTCTTGGATTTAAAAAAAAAACTGATTTGTAATCAATACATTCATCTGAAGAAGTCTGAACACTAGTCAGATGAAAAGCGCTATATGTGCATTGAATAAACATAGTCAGATTTTTAGAGGAGTTCTTTCTTGGTATTTTCCAATAGTCCTTCACTTGCCACTTCATTTTTTATCTCATTTTTTTGTTTTTTAAGTGTTTACAGTTGTCTGTTGACATGGCTAGTGATAGAGTCAGCAGCTGCAGTCCTTCGTTATTTACACAGTAACAGCAACAATGTGAAGAGATGGGAAACCTTACCATGTTAATTGAAGTACTCATTCAACAGTTAGACCATGTCTCAGCTCATCTAGATGCATTAGATGTGAATTTGAACTCCCGATTAGCAGATCCAACACATCCAGTTTCTAAAACTCTTTCCTCAGTGTCTACAGGCTGAGTGTTGTCCGTAAGGAGTGGGGCCTCATGTCATACAACTTCCACTACGGAGCCTGCAGAGTTAGTTATGTCTGCGAGCAACACAGTTCCAGCCAATAATGTAAATGTAACAAGGGCTTCCCATGTAACTCCATTACCACCAGCACTAGCAGGCACAACATTTGGACATTCAGTGGACAGCAGTACCACCCTAGGGCTTATTGGGATCCCTGATGTTACTAATTGGCTCAAAGGGCCAATCCTGTTTTCACAAGAAGTACAAGAAGGTCAATAGAGGAACCCGACTAGAGAACCGGACCATAAACTTGTAAAAAGTAAAAAACTACAACTAGAAATTAAATATTTTGATGAATGCCTCAAATTCCAAGTAGTACCAAAGGGTATACAGTCTTGGTAATTTCCAACTGGACTGGTTCTGAATTCATCGTTCCATATGGAGTTGCTCAAGTTGTTTGACCAACAAGGGTTTGATTTGCTTAAACTTATGTCTAAACATTATCAGATACAAGTTGATTCATTAATGCCTGAGATCGTCCAGTTAGATGAATAAATTAGAAGTGACAGTGAGTTTTGTAGGTACTTGTTTGAGTACAAACGTATTTTCAGCAGCATTGATGAGCTGATTATAAAACTGAAAGCTACAAAACAAAAAAAAGCTAGAACATGATTGTGTAGCCTACTGGGATGGGTTAGCCTATCCCCACCCACCAACATCACAGAATTCGCAAGCATCAATTAGTGCTAATACGTTAAAGCACTCAGCACTCAACCAGAATGAGGAATGACACACCCCTAATGAGAATGATGAAACTCAAAATGCAAGCAGTAACCACGGAGATGCGGGCAATGTGATTACGAAAAGTAGATCACAAAAATCACAAAAAAACAAGTCATATTAGCAATCACCATGAGTCTACACCTTGGGGGAAATTTTCGAGTGGAGCCAGTAGCGAGGAGAACCCCACGGCAGACGAAAACGGCACAAATGAGGAAGAACCAACAGAAGACCAACAAGTACAGAAAATAACATCAGACATAGTTGACAATGTAGAAATCATAAACTATAAAATTGTTACAAATGCTAGTGGGGATTTTAAAGTCTACAAATTTTCCTTGATGTACATTGAACCTACCCTTGTGGAATTACTAATGAAGGGACTTACATTTGTGCCTACAACAAACGCAAATGTGACCAGAACTATGATTGATATGAAGTGCTTTATTCGTAAGTTGAACCTGAAGTTACTATTTGAAAATGGTGAGTCTGTACCCAATGACATGTTTAAAACTCCTACTGTCTACAATCCCCCACTTAACCCTGTATTGTATATGTTTGAATGTATTTGCGAATTAGATATAAGGGAAACATTAAATACTCAAAAAAATTAAAATGTTCAGTACAACATTAGTAAGGATGAAAAGTTAACATTGGAAAAGATTAGGTCATGCTCAGTGAGATCCATGAAGCCTGATAGAGGAGGCAGACTGGTCATCATGGACAACTGGGATTATATTCAAAGAATGAAAAAGATGTTAGATAGTGAAACATACCAACAAGTTTCCCTTAATGAGGTCACTACAGCACAGACTTGAGTGAAAGGGTACATAGAGGACCTGTTCATAGAAAACAGAGAAGACATTAAGTTGACCAATTATATGACCATAGGATCCCATTACTCTTCGGGGTACCGAAGATACACAAAAACCCACTGAACCCGCTAATGAGGCCACTGGTAAATGCAAAGAATTCAGTCACATATGCATGTGCCAAAGTAGTAGATTATATATTAAAAAGTTACACCCCAAAACAACCCCAAATATGCAAGGACTCTTGGTCCTTTCTAAGCAAAATCAATAAATTAACATTTAATGCAGATTGTAGTTTTTTGATGGTGGATGTAAAAGATCTCCACACTTCGATCCCCAACAAGTAGGGATCAAGTGGGTCATACTGTAGTTGAGAAATAAAGGGGCCAGTGATTCTGACATCTCATTGGTGGGGGACTTGTTAGATATTATACTAAGTAACAGCTATATTTTGTTTGACAGGGAATACTACATTCAAAAAGTAGGGGTGGCGATGGGATCACCATGTGGCAGAAGTTTCATGAACTTAGTAATGGCAAAATGGGAGTCGGACACAATTTACCAAACTCAGGAGGTACGCGAGAAATTTTATTTTTACACTAGGTACCTGGACGGCATCTTCATTATTGTCAAAGGGGACCTCACTATGGCTAATGAGGTGGTGTCACACTTCAATGCAAGTACAGATTTTTTTAAAGTTTAACATCCGAATTTGATACAGATACTATGGCATATTTAGATGTCTGCATCAAAAAAAATAGAGTAAAAGGGGAATATGTAGCAACAATACACAGGAAGGAGACATATTCTAACTCCTTCCTACATGACACAAGTAACCACCCAGTCCATCAAAAACACTCAATTGTAAAAGGGCAACTGGTAAGAGAGGCCAGGATGGTTACTGAGGACACAGATTTTACATTGGAATGTGAAAGACTCAAAAGCATGTTCATTAGGTGAAGTTATCATGAAACGTTGTTGAACACCTCATAACCAAGGTGAATACAAAAAGACAGGAGGGTAAATTTTTACCCATCCTGAGGAAATCAAGAAACACAATAACAATTAGTGTATCACAAGCAAGTAATGAAACAAATAAGTTTTCAATGAGCTTCATTACGACTTTTAATCCTGATTCAAGTAATATCTTAAATATAATACAGAAAATTGGAACATTGTGATAGGTGACCCCACAGTACACTTAAAATTAGGTACTAAGCCTAAGGTTATATTTCGCAAAGGACAGAACTTAAAAAGTTTATTAGAGCATCCACTTCATAGAGAAGTAAAACTTAAAGGGATGCACAAATGCAGGATGTGTTCACACGATAGAGTTGTAGAAGTAGGTCATACATTTGAAATTAGAGGCATTAAGTATAGGATAAATAGAAAGTTTGACTGCAACTCTAAAATGGTTGTTTATATGGCTCAATGCAAACTCTGCTCAGTATTTTATATAGGTAAAACTGAGTGTAAATTTCGGGAACGTATTTATGAACATCAGTATGCCATATTAAGAGGTAAATTACAGAACACATTGGCCAAACACATTCAACAAGAAAGCACACATTCTTTTAGCTTTCAAGCAAGAGATCAGATCTTACCAGATATTAGAGGGGGCCCTAACTCATTGAAACTGGATGAACTGGAGCTATATTGGCAAATTTTGTTAAATGCCTATAGCTATCCAGGTCTCAATGACGCATGTTCAATTTCATGCATCTTGAAACTGAAGAGTTTAACAAGATAAAGACATAAAATACAGTTTGGAGTAGGTAATGTTTGTATATACTAAATGAGATATTGGATTGGTACAGACATATTTTTATATGTGTGCTGTATTTATTTTTATTTTTATTCTTATTTAGAAGGATATTATTTATACCCATATTTACACTATGTACATTATTACATTTGTACAATATTTTTATATATTTTTATGGTGAGTATGTTAAAAGGTGGGAATAGTAGGTACTATAATATAAGGCTGAATACTGAATTGGCTGAATGGATTTGTTACCTTTTAACAGAGTTACACGTTAAGAGGTGGGGAGTGAAAGTTTAACATTCACTATTATTGGAGAATGTTAAACACATGATTCAATGTCTTGGATTTTAAGAAAACTGATTTATAATCAATGCATTCATCCGAAAAAGTCTGAACACTAGTCAAATGAAAAGTGCTTTATGTGTATTGAATAAACGTAGTCGGATTTTTAGAAGAGTGCTTTCTTGGTATTTTCCAATAGTCCTTCACTTGCTACTTCATTTTTTATCTTATTTTTTTTTTGTTTTTTAAGTGTTTACAGTCTACCTGCATAGGACATGTTGCTTACACCCTGTATTATTTTTTTGTAAGGAACCTCTGAGGCTGATCCAGGTGTGGCAAGTGCCTGGTCAAGTACATGCCAAAAGATGCAGTGTACTCGATTATTGGTCTGATGAAGGTTGAGTACAGTGGGGCTATAACTTCCATGTATCTTGATGCCATGCCTTTATAAACTGCACCACACAGAAGCCCTTTCTCACCACTGTAGACACGTCAGTCAAAGTTCAGCCTACTGTGTACCTAGATCTTTCACCCTTGTGTCCACTCTTAGGAGTATGCTATTAATGTTGTAATTTGCAAGGTTATTTGACGTCTCAAAGGGTTTGATTATGCATTTTTTCAATTAATTTTAGGCCATGGCTCTGGCACCAGTCATTTGCCTGAGTCAGACCCTTCTGAAGAGTATCTAAATCATTGTGGAATTCAGTGATTGCCCCAACTTGCAGTCGTCGGCAGACTTAGTCAGCCAAAGACCTCTGATATTAGCCTTGAATTTAGAAAAGTAAATCTTGAACAGAAGTGGTCCCAGCACTGAGCCCTGTGGTACACCACTAATAACTGGCCTCTTGCTAGATCTAGATTCACTCCCACTAACATTTTTCTTGTACATGAGCCATTTGGTTATCCATCTGGTGATGTGGGGATTTATGTCTAGTTTTGTGTGTTTATCTATAATACCTGAGTAGGGAATTGTGTCAAATGCCTTAAGCAGGTTAAGGTAGGCAGTATGCACTGTTTTACCCTCATCTATGGCCCTAGTGGCTATCTCAAAGAAGTCCATTAGACTGAGCAGGTATGACCTGCTCTTGACAAAGCTGAACTGGTTTGGGTCCAGTGTTTGGAGATTTCCTATGTCATTATTTACCAAGTCCATGACCATTTTTCCATGACCTTGTTTATAAGACTAGTCATACTTACAGGTCTATAATTTCTTGGATTTGTTGATGGTCTCCCTTGATGCAGAGGGATGACTGTTGCTGTTCTCCACTCCACAGGGACAAAGCTAGTATGGAGGATGTGGTTAAAATATGATCCCAGTGGACCTGATAACTCCTGTTTCAAGCTTTTTAAGAGGCACCC
>NC_056746.1:867827304-867841576 GCF_019279795.1 Protopterus annectens | reverse complement strand
TTTGTTAGTTTTTTCAGGTAAAATTTCCCTGTCTGTGTACACATGTGGTGTAGAGTTTGTGGGAAAACAGACTGGAAGGTTTTTGCATAGTTTATAGTAGTGTGCCAGGCTGTTCCATGTGTAATTGGCTGATTCTGATACATTTCACCTGCCAGCTTTGCTAGTTCTCCTTGATTGCCTTCCTACTGCTGTTTTCCCTTTATATTGCCTTCTCATTTAAGCCCCGAGGCATGGCATGCATACCCAGTGCTCAGATGTGAACAGAGCTGCTATTTCCTGTTTTTTTTTTGATTGTTTGTTTGTTTAAAACTCGGTGTGTGGCGCACACACCCATTTAGGCAATGTAAGCACTGCTAGGCAGCCTCAGACACACACCCTTCCTTAGCTGTGCTTAGCTAAGGGGAAACACAGGCCACAGATCTCCAATAAGCTTGCAGCATGCATGACCTCTTATACTTATACAATGGTGTTGCTGCACCTACATGGTTGGGTGCAAGCTAACACTGAGAGGAAATCTGTGATTCAGCATCAGTCCTCTCATTTGCATAAACCAGAATGCTAATTCATAGTTACCACACTCACACTCAGCCTTCCCCCTTAGCAACCAGTATTCCCTGGTATTGTTGTCTTATGCATGCCATTGACTATTATTGCAAAATGCTGATTTGGGTTTAAAAGCTTATTTCTAACTTTTTTCTTATTTTTGGGCCGATCCCTTTTGCGCACCTCTGCCCTACACTTAGCCAAAATCGTCCCAAAAAAAATAAAAGTTATTTTTTATAATTTTGCAACTATTTTTCATGCCAATGGCCATATATTTGGCCATTGGCATGCCTACTACATTGAATACATGCTTTCTTTTGAGCTGTCATGCCTCCGTTTTGTAATTTGCAGAAATGTATTTGGTTAGTAACCGAATATATTTCTGCAAGTTACACTATTCCTGCACAGACGTCTGCCTACTTCCTGGATCGCTAATTCACCTAATTTGCATGGTTTTCACCAGCAAATGAGGTAATTAGCATATAGCAGTGGTGTCCATGCAGGAATAGTGTAGCAGCGCTCATGCACGTCTCGGGACCTCATTCCTGGATCCCTCGTTGGCCATATTGCGTGCAGCAACTCTTGCACTATTCCTGCACTCCATGCAGAACTTCCTAAATCCGGGAGAAGTTCTGCATGGAGTGCAGGAATAGTGCAAGAGCTTCTGCACGCAATATGGCAGCCAATTTGCATCCAGAAGCTCCTGAACTATTCCTGCATGCCGTGCAGAGCTTGCTGAATCCTGCAATATGGCTGCCGAGAGATCCAGGAACAAGCTCTCGGGACGTGCACGAGCACTCCTGCACTACTCCTGCATGAGCACAGCTCCTGTATGTTAATTACCCCATTTGCAGGTGAAAACCATGCAAATGAGGTGAATTTGCGATCCAGGAAGCTGGCAGCCATTTGTGCAGGACTAGTGTAACCTGTAGAAATGTACTCAGTTGGTAACCAAGTACATTTCTGAAAACTACAAAACGGAGCCATGGCAGCTCCAAATAAAGGTTTATATAATGTGTAAAGCATGTCAATTGTTAAATATATGGCTATTGGCATGGAAAACAGTTGCAAAAAACAAAAAAAATTACTTTTAAATTTTTTTGGCTGATTTTGGCCATTTAAGCATAGGGCTGCGGCACACAAACGGGATTGGCTGGAAAAGAAAAGAAAAACCCTGAAAAAAACTTTCTCTGCAAAATCACAATTTTGCCATTATAGTCAATGGCAGGCAGAAGACAACAAGGCCAGTAAATATTGGTTGCTAATTGGGAAGGCTCAGTGTGGGACTTATAACTAGGCATTAGCAGGCAATCCTATGCAAATGAGGGGGAATGATGCTGAATCACAGATTTCCCATCATGGCTAGACTGTACCCAACCATGTAAGTGCAGGAAGACCATGGTGCAAGCCTAAGAGCTAGCTGACATCATAGAGGGGTGTGTCAGGCATATTATAAGCTTATTGGAGCCCTGTGGCTCGGGTTTGCCCTTAGCTTAGCAGAGCTAAGGAAGGGGTGTGTCTGAAGCTGCCTAGTACTCTTTACATTACCTAAACAGGTGTGCATGCCGTGCACCGGGTTTTAAACAAAACAAAAAAAGTAAACCAGGAAATAGTAGCTCCATGCACATCTGAGCACTGGGTTTGTGCGGCGCACCTCAGAGCTTAAACAGGAAGGCAGTGGGAAGGGAAAACAGCATTAGGAAGGTAATCAAGAAAAACTAGCATAGCTGGCAGGTGAAATGAATCAGAATCAGCCAATTACACAGGCAGCAGCCCAGCCCCACAGACTACTATAAACTATGCAAACACCTTTCTCTCTGTTTTTTCCCACAAATGCTACACCACTGGTGTACATAAATGGGGAAATTTTACCTAACAAAAGCAACAAAATGATAGGGGCTGCATTTGCTCTCATAAATCAACATGTGGAAGAGGCTGAGGGTGGTGAGGATGAGAATGCTGATGACCACCCCACAGGGAGGAGAATGAGTAGAATGTACAGACCCAGGGTAACCTACCAGGGGCTACATGAGCTGGAGATAGTGGAGTGCTATAGGGTGAACAGGGACCTCCGACAGCAAACTGTTGAGCTGTGCCAGCCACGCCTCACACACAGATCCAACTGAGGGGAACCCATCCCAGTGGATACCAAGGTATGTGTAGGCCTAAGAATACTAGCCAAAGGTACCTTCCAAAGGGCAACTGGGGATATCATGGGCATCTCACAGGCATCAGCATCCAGGGTACTCCACCATTTCCTAGATGCCATGTCAGCACATGCCAGTGAGCACATATATTTCCTCAACACCTGTGAGGCGCTGAATAGCAATATGCATCTGTTCCACCAAATAGCAGAATGTGCTGAGGTAGTGGGTGCTATAGACTGCATGCACCATAATGAGGCACACGCACAGACCGGAATCATAACAGAGTGCGTGTTTGGGATGCTCAAGTCACAGTTCCAGTGTCTGGACTTATTCAATCGAGTCTTCCAGTACTCACCAGCTACATGTACTGAAATTGTCATCATCTGTGCCATGCTGCACAATATGATCCTGCAGAAACAGCTGCAACAGGAACAGTACGGGGAAGGGCCACACAGCCCCCCACCATTGCCAAGGCCTGCACAGGCACAGAGTGACTGGGAGGAGGAACAACCTGAGCCTGCCCCAGTAGGCAGAAGGAGGCATGCCCAGTATGCCCAGGCTTTGGCAAAGAGGCTACGCATACCACATACACTGACATGGTATGAACCCAGGGAATGACATCTCTCTCTGACTCACACATACAGTAAAAGGGATGCCAAACATGACACTACCTGTGCTTAACCATGTATAGGGAGTGTACTATGTGCATCCAACATAGTCAGCCATCCAGCACCATCCTCAATACTGGCACAGCCACAAGGTGTCACTCTCCCTATCAATTGCTGAATGGAGTAGTATGTTTTGCTACTTGTATCTATGGTATGGATGTGAGCATGCAAGGGAATCGGGTAGGTGAGTGGGATGCCAGCAGATAGTAGACAGCTATATTGGCAGCATGAAATCTGTAACAAATACTGGTGTCACCATAGTAGCCAGTACTAGACAAGGTGAAAAAACCCACTGCAGGAAATGTGTTGGGCCAAATATGTGTCCATAGGACACACACATGCCAGTCAGTGAGGCTCACATACCCAACAACAGTCTCAGCCAGCAGGACAGGCATAGAAAAACACAAAGAAAGGCTGTGCTAAGGACTCTAATTGATGGCTATGGAGAACAGCCCCCCTTCAGACCTACACAAACAGACTACAACAGGTCAGGCAGTGGCATGTTAGTTCTGAAGGGTAAGAAGTCTTAAACTGAAATGTAGGTCAATAAACCCAAAGAACTGTAGTACAGTGATATGCCTCTATTCTGCATGATAGGTCAGAATACAGAATGAAATGGAGTACCTGAAATACCAGTACAGTCATAGCAAATGTGTGCAGTTGTCAGGTGTGCCCCCCACAATCCGATGTGGAAATGTAATAACATGTATGTATAGGTATAATAACAGTGGAGCACAGATTACCTGAGCCAGCCAAAGTAGCAGGATAGATTGTAGCACAATTACAGTATGCAGGATTGTGTGCATTAGGTTGGTGTGTGTTGTATACTGTGTGAGAGTGGTCAGCATGTAGGCATGGTGGGTTTTGTACTGGTGGCCATTGGCCAGTACTGCCAATGACAGGGCCAAGTTCTCACAACTGCAGTGCCAAACACAATGCATTCCAGCAAGACACATTCCAGCAGTAAGCCATAGTAATTGTTCGGATGTAATATCTGTCACCATCTGAAAGATGGACATGTCATAAATGTGGGCCCAGACATACAAACAGTACACAGGAGGAAGTACCCTAGACATACAGTATTTAAAATGTTACTGTTAAATGGACACACCTTTGGAATTGTACATACAGGTTAGCAGCACATTAGTTGGGTTTGTAGTATGGAATACTGATGTCATCTGGCCAAACACTGGAAGACCACAAATGTCACAGGTATTAAGTATCGAGGAACTGCTGATGTCCCTGCACAAGCCAGCATAAGTGGAATGCCCCACATATATCTGTGAGTCAGCTGTAAGTAGCTTCCATAGCACACATGCACCCAGCTCACCCCACCATCAGCCACAGGTACATCACAGGTCTTATCCCTGCTGTTGGGAATGAGTACAATATGACCCCCACCTCTGTATGGAAATAGCCACAGAATGCAGCATGCTGAAGAGGTGTCCCATGCAGGTGTGTCCCTAGCTGTAAGCAGCACCCTGCCAGCATCCACACCACTGGATTAATAATGACAGAACCTATTGACATTAACACCTTGCATACATACCCTGTCACCTGAGGGGGATATAGTGGCTTGCAGCCTGGGAATGTAGGAGTGACACAATGCAATGGCCTGCTTCAGATGGCCTGCATCACTACCAAATGCCTTACAGTTCTCTGTCAAAGGCCCATGTCTCACCCATACTGCCAATGTATGTTATCTCATGGACGCCCAAATAACAACATAACACAGTCCACAGAACCCAAATGCAAGGCTATATCAACAAATCCCAGTAACATGTCCACCATGTCCTACTGCATGAACTGTGGAACAACCCCAAAATACTTCTGGGATTAAGTGATAACCATAGGGAACTTATCAGATGTTTGCATAATGTTTGGAAGAGGATAGAATAACAGAGGGGGGTAGGAGCATGGACACCATGGAGTGTGTGAAGTCTGAAACTCAGCTGTGTGCACATACTATCCCTGCCTGCAAACACAGGAATGGGTGGCTACAAACCTGCTTGTAAACCACAATGTGAAGGGGTAATGACCAGAAATATGAATCCTGCCTCTGGGTAACCTGTGTGAATCTGTACAGCTGTGAGCTATGGCCACAGCAGGATATGGCCATACTGTTACGTCGATAGATGTATAAGCATGGGATCCTCAGCCACCACTGTACCAAGGTGCTGAACCATTTACACAGACCCATCAGCAAGTGTCTGCAGCTTCCCCTCCAGAATGGCATGATTGTGCAAGAATATGTAGGCTGCAGACCACAATACTGGACACAGCTTCATTCATCCTGTGTTCCCCGGGAAATTATTGCAAGCAAATATATATATCTGACAGTAGTTGATGACATAAAATATCACAGTGTAAAACAGTACATATGTCAGAATATCTCTGCTAACACCAAAACCACGTAGCAGAAGAAGCAGAGACACAATTACCTACAGTAACCCACTATCCTTTGCCCATTTTGACCCCATATTGTCAACCGCTCTACAGATATCCCACAGAAACAGGTGGCTATCTGTAGGTGTAGAACACAAAAGTCTGCACTGGAGTACAACCTACTTGGAATGGATTCACACATTCAATACAGAAGGTCATACTGGGCATGCTCCCACACTTAGAGAAACAAAGCCCATGTCTGACAACAAAATAATGAAAGGTCATACTGGGCACGATCCCACACTTACAGAAATGAAGCCCATGTCTGGCAACAACAGTGGACCATATATATTTGACAGTCACAGATGTTTGTGCACACACTCCACACTGCACACCAGTCATGCTTTGCACACACATTGGATAGGAATACACACATATATCCAAGTACAACACACTATAATAGGCCAAACTTACACATACATAGATGTGTGGAAGAGATTGACAGACAGTGACAAAGAGCCTCCCATCATGAGGCCTGTCCCACCCAGCACACATTCAATTGGCTAAAACCACATGATGTGCAAATGTAGACATTTGCCTCTGGTATCCCTCAGCACTATAGTGTATGTGGTGCTTGCGATAACTGTGTACCATGACTGTACAAGTAGTTATTCATTTAGCAGTTGTATACATGTACCTGTTAATTGTAAACCTGTGTGTGACTGAATGTTGTGTGTCTGCTTCCAGATGAACAGTTTATAGCCCATGCACACACACTGCACTCCCCATTGCCCTACTTTGGCAAGCCTGCTGATGTAATTCACCTTGAAATACACCTTTTGTGAAAGAGTAGTGCTAGAAGCTCTGTGGCATGTCCTGTAACTGCGTAATGCTATAATGTGATGTACTAGTTAGGTAGGAGTTCTAATCCCAGACATGGGAACTGTGTGTGTAGGGATCAATGCTTTTGTGGCCATTCGCAGTCACTAGGCACTCCTAAAAATGGAGAACATCGATATCTGTGCAGTAACAGAGACCTGATCCAAGGCTCCAGAGAACACCCCTGCAAGGTACAGCTCTTACAACACCTGTTGGCCACAAAACCAGGACTAAAACACTAAAGCTGGAGGAATGTCCATATTCACCAAGAATAATCACACCACCAGGCTACTTGCCCAACACAATGTGTCTGAAATTCTACCGGCGTAACTAAAACAAGGTAAGACTGCAATACAAATCATATAGCTTACTACAGATCCCTCACCATGCCCCAAGATTCCCACTACACATTTCTAAACATACTGGAAAATATTAAGATACAACCAAACACCCTAATACTGGGTGATTTCAACTACCCTGCCATTAACTGGGATAACTACTCATGCACCAACACTTGTGCCCAACAGTTCTTGGAAGTCATAATTCCCAATGCCCTGGATCAACTAACCCATAGTCCCACCAGGGGCTCCAATATCCTAGACCTGATCATTACCAACCTGGGAAATTGATGCTCCACACCTATAGTCACCCCACTGGTGGTCAGGTGTGACCATAAGCTAATCACCCTTGACATCCACATCCTTCCCCCACACCCCAATAAGGAAACCTCCATAAAAAACATCTCCAAAGCCAACATCATGCTACACAAGTCAGACATGACAAACTTCATGATACCCATGCAGACAGGAATTAAAAGGTTGACTGCTGAATCCTACACTAAGGCACTGTACGAACACGTCCACTCATGCATGAATCGTGTCATCCCAAATAGAGCCAAGACACTCCCCTCCAAGAAAAGGAAGCCAATGTGGTGGTCCCCTGCCATAAAAAAACTTTACAACAAAAGGAAGAAACTGTTGCAGATAAGAAGAAATTCCCAGGATGCAGAAAAGTCCCCTACCAGCCTCAGTAAGAAGCTGAGATCTCTCATAAACTCCTCCAAAGCTAGTTACAAAAAATAATATAGCCAAAGATTCCAAAGACAACCACAAGCCGTTCTATAGCTATGTCAGGAATCTGAATGGCAATGCTCAGATCTGCTCTGAGCTACAACAGAATGGCATTAAATATACTGATTCCAAGGATATTGCCAATATCCTGACAGATCGATTCAGTGCCAACTGCACCCTCCTCCCACCCCCTAAAGGGGCCATCTCAATACAGAAAGACTACCAGAATCCAGTAGTAATGGCCACACAGGTAAAAAACACACTCTCCAGAGCTAAGAAAACAGCATCCATAGGACCAGACAACATCCCAGACTGAGTACTACATGAACTGCAAAATGAACTAGCACCTCACCTATGTGCCATGTTTAATCATAGCCACACCTCAGGCTTTGTGCCCACTGAGTGGCGCACAGCTACAGTTATCCCAGTCCACAAGGGGGATCCACCTTGGATCCTGGGAACTACCACCACATCAGTCTGATGAGCCTGATCTGCAAGGCCATGGAACATATTATTATTATTATTATTATGGAACTTATAAACAAAGACATTAGCTACCTGTAAACACTAGACCCCACCCAGGTTAGGTTTGTGAAGGGCCAATCATGTCTCCTGAACTTGACTGACATCTTTGAATCAGTATCCAGAGCTGCAGATGAGGGTAAGGCGGTCCACACAGCCTATCCGGACCTTAGCAAGGCCTTCAACACCATCCCCCAGTCTGGAATCATAGATAAACATACTAAGCTGGCCATTGATCCCTATGTCACTTGATGGGTTGCCAACTGGCTTACTGAAAGAACCCACCCTGTAAAAGTAGTCAACTCCAAATCCAGCTCTAGACAAGTGACACTTGGAGTACCTCAGGGTTCAGTCCTGGGACCTCTCTTGTTTGGCATCTACTGCTCTGAAGTACAGTCCAACACTAAGGGACTCTGGCTAACAAAGGTTGCAGATGACTGCAAAATAGGACCCAATATTGAATCCCTAAATGATGTGGATATTCTACAAAAGGGCCTTACAGAAACAGATGCTTGGTGCAAGAGCCATGGGTTCAAGATGAATGCCAAGAAATGTATAGTTATCCCCTTTGGGAAGAAACATGTACCCATGAAGTACCACATAGGTGGCAGTACACTAAACACCGAAAGTGTGATAAGAGACTTAGGGACACAGGTGGACAGTGGTCTCACCTTTGATAACCACATCACCACAACAGTCAGGAAATCCGCCTATGTGGCACACCTCATCACTAAGGGCATTTCATCCAGAAAAAAGGAGGTCATTGGCCCACTGTAGTCATCTCTCAATAGACCCAGTATAGAATACAATGCCCCATTTGGTATGTACCTCACAAGACATCTGCAACAACTAGAAAGGCTGCAGAAATACCTCACTAAAAGAATCACAGGCCTAAAGCAGATGCCCTATGCTGACCGTCTGAAAATTATCCAGCTATACTCTGTCACATATTATCTACTCAGAGGTGATCACTGCTTAACAAACAAGGCCATGTCAAACCCAGAGCTGTTGGACATTCTACGTGAAAAGAAATCCCAATCCCTCAGAGCCACATGCTCCAGGGATCTATACTTTGTCATCACAATGAGCAAAACATGTTGGAGGGATGGGTTCCTGACCCAGAGACTCCCCAGACTCTGGAATAGACTGCCCATACACGTCAAGCAGAGTGCCTCTTTGGCCCTCTTCAAAAGTAACCTTGACGATTGGATGGGAGATAGGTAATTCACCCTGGGGATCACGTCAGTTGCCCTGGTAGACAGGGGTCCAGGGAAGTAAATATTGTGGGAAGAAATAGCCAGGGAATTGTCATGGCTAGGCTTGTATAGGCCCTAAGGCTGATAGCCTAGTACCAACCTATAAACCTATGAGCTACACTTTTCATTGCCCTACTTTGGCAAGCCTGTTGATGTCATTCACTTTGAAATACACCTTTGGGGAAAGAGTAACTCAGTAAGCTCTGTGGTGTTTGCTATAACTGTGTAGTGTGATGTGCTAGTTAGGTTAGAGTTCTAATCCCAGATATGGCATCTATGAAACTCTGTGTGTATGTGTTTGTTTGTCTGTGTAGGGATCAATGGTTTTGAGGCCATTCACAGTCACTGCAATTTCCACTGCCCTACTTTGTCAGGCCTGCTGATGTCATTCACTTTGAAATACATCTTTGGGGAAGGAGTAGCCCAGTAAGCTCCATGGCACGTGCTATAATTGTGAAATGCTATAGTGTGATGTACTAGTTAGGTAGGAGCTCTTATCACAGACATGGTAACTATGAGACTCTGTGTGGGTGTTTCTGTTTGTTTGTATGTGTAGAGATAAATGCTTTTGAGGCCATTCACAGTCACTAAAATTTCCATTGTCCTACTTTTGCAAGCCTGTTGATGTCATTCACCTTGAAATACACCTTTGGTGAAGAAGTAATCCAGTAAGCTCTGTGGCAGGTGCTATAACTGTGTAATGCTGCAGAATGATGTACTAGTTAGGTAAGAGTTCTAATCCCAGACATGGCAACTGTGAGACTCCAGGGTGTGTTTATAATCAGTATTCTGTTGGGAGGTAGTTGTGAGTGTGTTATAACAAGACTCATTTTGGAGTGTGTTTTGCAAATTTCTTATATGGTGGGCCTATTATATGTCACAATGTCCACCTTACAAGGGCAACAGATATCAAAAAGCAGAGAGGCTGGTGTAGACAATCCATACTCCTACATGTGACATCATGGATTTGGGAACAATATAGGCAACCATTGTATTACCCAGAGGACACTCTCCACCCATATCTCATACACAAAAGCACTTGGCTAGGCAACAACCACTATATAGGTAGTTCCCCTGCATATTGCCCACAGATAGCAACCATGGTGTGATTGCAGAGGACTACAGAGGACATGGCACCCTGTCCCATCCCTACAATAGGCAAATCATTGCATACAGTGGTCCTTTGCTATGTTCCCCACTGGACGCCTGCAACAACTGTAGATTCAGCAAATGTAACCCACAAAGGAAATACCATGCCTTATACACATGCCCTGTATGGACAGATGTCACTAACACCAGTGAATACCTGTATCATGCTGTCAATGTAGGTGTAGGGTCAACCTGGTTTCCATTGCCAGGTCTCAACACATGGAGGTCAGGAATGGCACATCAGATGATAATAATCTGTCCACACAACATACCTCAGACACCCCAGGTATACTTCCACACATCACAGAACATGCCTGTGGGATATGTGCACATGCCAGACACCATCCATGTTATGAAATATAGAACAAATACATGGCAAGCATTGCACATCACTGGCCACCCACAACAGTAACCCAGATGAGTGAATGGTGAATACAATACCCACCTGTTGGGCCAATCCAGAGACTACACCCCTGAGCTACACTGCAGACCATTGTCATGTTGCCTGATGCCAAGGTATACCCTTTGCCTAGCCTTATGCAACCTTCTGGCACAGTCAACCACTACACATCTGTGAAGCAATGCACCCATGCAAGTCAGTACTGGCAAGCTTGTGTCTGTGAGTGTGTGGAGATCAATGATTTGGATGCCATTCACACTCACTACACCTCCCATTGCCCTACTGAAGCATACCTTCTGATGTCAGACACCTTGACAAACCCTTTGCTTGTATATCAGCTTGATAACCTCTGTGGTGCATGTGATACCTGCGTAATACTGTAGTGTAGCAAACTAGTTAGTTAGGAATTCTAATCCTGACCCTGCCAACTGTGATAATGTGTGCAAGACTCTGAGAGGGTGTGGCTGTGTTGTCCTTGACACCTGTTCTTGTGGACAGGCACATGTACTACACTTACCTTATCCCTCCTTTATCACTGTTGCTGATGTCACTCACCGTCAAATTTACCTTTGGACAACTCTTCAGCATGTAAGCCTTGTGGTGCATGCAATAATGGCATAGAAATGTAATAGCAATGCATAGCCAGGCAGGGGGTTGAAACCTTGTACTGGTAAGAGTGTGACACAAACATGCTTAGCTTTTACTCTCCAACCCCCTCCCTGTCTTACTTTGTCTCTGTCTGTCTCTCTCTCACTCCCAATCTGGTGGATGTGGAGAAGTACACCTGCTTTGCTTAGGCAGCAGCTTGTATTTTGTAAGTGATGCTCATGATCAGCTGATGGCCTGTGCACGAATTGCAGTCCCCCACTAACTGATTGCACGTGGAACAGCTGTGGTAACATTCCCATAGCCAATTGCATGGAAACACACTCCTATAACTAGGAACATCATGTGGGTTTTGGCCCTTTTCATTCACTGTGAGCAGGACTTCATGTCGGTATTTAGCAAACATCACAGATGGTAGTGGGATATACCTCTGCACTGTGGAGACAGGCCAACAAACAGAAGGTTTTTTTTCCAGACATGACTACAGAATGTAAGTCTTGTTCTTCTGCATTTGAAATAATGTTCATTTAACAGGGTTTATGTGATTATGGCTGGTCTATATGATTTAATACCAGTCTTGACAGTGTTATGTGGTTGAGGAAACTCCCACCTATAGGGCTATCTGCAGACTGGCCAGTGTTTGGAGTCTTATGTGTGTTGTGTTACTCACAGATTACCTCTCTTTAGAACTGCAGAAGCATAGTTTGAGAATTGCAGTCAGTACCTGGTGACAGCCATGAGAGTTACTGACTTTGTATCCCTCATAGGACATATGTAACAACAAACCCTGTTATACCAGTAAATGTATGAGGTTATTGCAGCAACATTTCAATATTGGCCCTGTGTTTGTGCCTCCAGCCACATCTCCATCAGCGTTTGTACATATGTCATGCAGTAAGAGGTGCACATGTTCAGTACACCATTATTTATTGACTTCATACCTGATTACAAGCCAGTGAGATATCAGACTGCTAGATATGTTATGTATAGTAGTGGTTATATTTAAGGACAAAACCTGGTCATTCTGTCTTAGTGTATACAGTAGTGAGGTCTGTGTACTTATGGTGATTGTTGACAGAGTGTGTATTGCAAATATGTACCTTGGCCTGTGTACAGACTGTGGTGGATGTCATTGTTCTTGGTCCTGTTCTATGTGATGTTGCATGCAGCTCCAGTGTATGGTACCCTATTGGCTTACATGTTTGTAGAGCCAAACACACACATGTCCCATACTACAGTCAGGCATCAGAATACACTGTGTATTGCCCCAGTATATGTAGGGTTAGTGTGTGAGTGGCACATATGAGGATGGTGTTGATCAGACAGTCCATATACTGTAATATTAAGCATGCTTACCATATGTGGCTGTGGCTGTGCTCACATTGTTTGTGGGTATGGACGTTCACACAGGTGTCTGTTACTCACTTTAGGCTTCATACCCACTGAGTGGTGCACAGCTACAGTTACCCCACTCCACAAGGGGGGATTCACCTTGGATCCCAGGAACTACCACCCCATCCATCTGATGAGCCTGATCTGCAAGGCCATGGAATGTATTATCATGGAACTTATAAACAAAGACATTGACAATCTTAAAACACTGTATCCCACCGAGTTTGGGTTTGTGAAGGGCTGATCTTGTCTCCTGAACCTGATTTACTTCTTTGAATCAGTCTGAAGAGCAGTGGATGAGTGTAAGGCAGTCCACACAGCCTATCTAGACCTCGCCAAGGTGTTTGACACCATCCCTCACTCTGACATCGTAGATAGACTTATTAAGCTGGGCATTAATCCCTACATCACTCAATGGGTCACTGACTGGCTTACTGACAGAACCCACACTGTAAAAGTAGCCGACTCCAAATCAGATCCAGAAAAGTGACAAGTGGAGTACCTCAAAGTTCAGTCTTGGGACCGCTCTTGTTGGCATCTACTTCTCTGAAGTACAGGCCAACACTAAGGGACTCTGGCTAGCAAAGTTCACAGATGAATTCAAACTGGGAGCCATTATTGAATCCCAAAATGATGTGGATACTCTACAAAAGGGTCTTACAGAAACAGATGCTTGGTGTCAGAGCCATGGGCTTAAGCTCAATGCCAAGAAATGTATAGTTATCCCCTTTGGGAAAAAACATGTACCTGTGAATTACCACATAGGTTGCAGTACACTAAACACCTAAAGTGTGATAAGAGACTTAGGGACACAGGTGGACAGTGGTCTCACCTTCGATAACCACATCACCCCAACAGTCAGGAAATCCTTCTATGTGGCACACCTCATCACTAAGTGCTTTTCATCCAGAAAAAAGGAGGTCATTGCTCCATTGTATTCATTCCTCATTAGACCCATTATAGAATACAATGCCCCTTTTGATATGTACCTTTCAAGACATCTGCAACAACTGGAAAGGATGCAGAAATACCTCACTAAAAGAATTGCAGGCCTAAAGCAGATGCCCTACACTGACCGCCTTAAAAAACTCCAGCTATACTCTGTCACATATTGTCTACTCAGAGGCGATCTCTGCTTAACATACAAGGCCATGTCAAACCCAGAGCTGTTGAACATGCTACACTTAAATAAATATGAATCCCTCAGAGCCACACGCTCCAGGGATCTAAACCTTGTCATCACAATAAACAAAAC
>NC_056746.1:867817304-867824804 GCF_019279795.1 Protopterus annectens | reverse complement strand
TGTTCTCTGTACAGATGTGTAGATGTCAGCTATCCATCTTGGCTACTTACAGGCAATCTATGCTTCACTGACACTGACATGTTTACCCAGCTGTGTTATGAATGCCACAGCTAGAAATCCACACCCTGTACGCACCACATGCCATGGATACCTCAACTACACTACCACAGTTAACAGAACATGTTTGGATACAGGTCTCCAAGACAGACACTGACCATGTTATGTAATACATGTTGCATACATGTCAACTGGAGCACCTCACTGGCCTTCTGCAAGAGGCACCCAGGTGATTGGCTGATTCATGTCACTCTCACCCTGAGGATCACCCCTGTGGTATCTGTTGATAGATGGCCTGCTGGCACATGGCAGGTGGCATGATACCTCTGTAAACATGTCCCCTACACTTCCCATCTCTTCATGGATAATAGCCTGGTACACATCTATGAACATCTGCACCAATGCACCCCAGTACTGACAAATGTGTATGTGTGCAATACTGAGACTATCAGTGTCTGTGTGTTTGTAGACCTGTAGTTGAGAATACCCTGAGGCCCTTCACACCCACCGCACTCCCATTAGCATATGTAGATGTGGCTGCTGCTGTACCAGACATTACATGTACCTTGTTATGCTCTTGTTATGCTCTTCTCCCTAAGGGCTACCTGGGCCTTGCAGTACCAGCACAGCACTGTTGTACAAACAGGTTGATAGGCATGGAATACCCACTGAGTTCTGGCAAGTGTGTGCATGTGTGTATATATGTAGGGTACAGCATTCTGAGGCTACATTCTCCAATTACAATATGCATTGACATACAGTATTAGGGATAGTGATGTTGCTGACCATAGGAGAGGCATGACAACGCATCACCCTACTATGCCTGTGGCATGTGCAATAGATGCATATCCCTGTAGTAGTACTTTTGGGATGGACAAGGGGTTGTATTGCAGTCATGGTCAATGTGTGATGATAGGTATGTCAGAGTGTTATCATGGGTTTCAATGCATACAATATCCACTGTGGGGTGTGGGTGCTGGGTATACTGTCTTTACATCATGGTACTCCCGGTACATTTCCCATTTTCCACTGTATATGGACCACTGTCACCATCAACCATACAGGTATGATAACACTATCCAGCCCAGTTATGCATGTGCTGTGTGCAACTTATCTGCAACACAATGAACACACTGACAAGGTAGTTAGCACTGATAAGCCCAGGTCTCTCAGATGTGTGTCTGACTGTTATGTTTTTGTCATTGTGTATATGATGGTATGTCACACTATGTATTGTCCATAAACAACAAGTACATCCCCCATTACCATACTGTACAGGGCTGGGGATGTTCTTCAATTAACATGTAACCTGGAACACACCTCATCCTAAAAGCTGTGTGGTGTGTGCAATTAAAACCACACACATTAGTAGCACTACATACCTAAGTAAGGGTCTAGTCCCCGTGTTGCCAAGTAAGAGTGTGTGTGTATGTGGGTCCATGACAAATTTTCAAACGCTCAAAATTTTGAACGTTACATGGTCGAGACCAAACATTCAAAATTTTAAGTGTTTGAAGACTGACTTTCAACGGTGCCATACAGTGCAGATAGGGAGAATTTCCCTTTTCTGCACTGAAGTGTGGTCTTGGAGTTGGTATATATAAATAGGGGGGTGTGAGGGGTTTGCCCCCCTGCCTACACTGTTAAAGTGTGTTTTCTTTTTTTAGTTTTCTTTAGTTTAATGTTCGAACATCCAAATGTCGAACATTTGGTCTCAACCATGTAATGTTCAACATTTTGGATGTTTGAACATTTAACATAGACCCGTGTATGTGAAGGAATCTACTTCCGTCTGCAGAATATACATGTCCCAGGAGGTCATATGTCCAAGAACTGCCTGGCATATGCTAACATTTCACAGGTATCATCCTGTGGACATACATTCCATCACAACTAGTGGTAGATGTTTAAATGCCCTCTTCCCCACTGTATAGGTATGTAGCGATACTAGGGTTGGTATATATAGCTGGGTGTGGCTTTTGTGGACAAAGCCACCATCATTGCCATTACTATTGAGTATATTTCCCCGCTTAGCTGGCCGTAATACTGTACAGTTCATGTTAGCAGGTTAGGTAGTTGTCTATCACACTATCTGCAGTTCTACAGCACCTCTCACCCTCCAAAGGATAGGGCTTTGCCAACCTCACCAGCACACCTATGTTTACCGAGTTGAGGATTGCACTGCATTGGGGAAGGGGAAATATACCCTGCTAGTACCATCGTCAATGACATTAAACTAGCAGATTGCTTATTATCCAATGTGTTATTGTGCCTATTCTGGCTTGGTAGCATTACATAGGCTACAATGTGTTCCTTGCACAGGTACATATATCCATGTGTACAGTATTCTCTGTGTATTGCGTCAACACCAAAGTCTCTGTGTGTGTTATACACAAACATGTGGTGTGTACCACCCAGTACACTTACCATTGTTCACTGTAGAAAGGCTGATAACAGTAGCCACCATGCACTAACCTGTATACATCACCCCAAGACCTATCAGCCATGTGGCAAATGCCGTAACTGTTATACAGACCTGTGACGTGTTCACCTGCACCCAGGATATGACACAGCCAAGGTGTCACCGCACTGCCATACCCCTTGTAGAATACGACAGCAAACCATCCTCCTGCTGACACATGGACACCTACAACACAAACAGATTACATTATGGAGACCACAATCACTCAGTGTTAATAACAGGTATAATGCATCATGGCTGGACAGCTACACATCCTGACAGCTAAGCATTAAACTTTACTGCTGACAACATGTTACACGGAAGTACATTGGTACACCATAGTACAGTCACTGTGTGCATCAGAACCATATTAGCCTGTCCCTGCATTGATGTTATGGATGGCAGGGATGTGGCACAGGTATCATCATATGCACAGGGCGTGTTGTTGGTTTGCCAGAGATCTAGGCTGAGCCATACATTTGACACCATGTGTGTGAGTGAGGGGGTTTAATTATTGATATGGCCATGGTGTTGTGGTTTGTGTAGGTATGGGATTGCCCTAGCTGTGTTTGTATTGTGTGTGAGAATGCATGCACACAGTTCTGCCATGTGGCTGCCCTGTACAGGTGTTTGTTGGACAGTTGCAGAACATACTTGGCAGGGTGTGCAGTTCACCACCTCTGGCCATGGACACGAGAAATGTGCCTGCCAGGGGTTCCACGGGCACGTCCACATACAAGCCATGATATGGCACTCTCCCCTGATGATGATATATGTCTGCTGAAACCAGGTCCCTCCTAGGACTGGCTAGGGTCACGTGCATGTGGCCTGCTGTGGTGTGGTGTGGACAGTGTCCCCCTGCAGTGCTGGGGCTGGTACTGCCACTACGGGAGCAGCTTGGTGTCCTTGCACATCCACGTTGACCTCCAGCTGCTGGTGTTGCTGGCCTATATCCACATGGTCATAGCACCACTCTCACCACATGCTCGAGCATGGACAATCCACGGTCGAGGAGCCCCACAATCTCACCCCACCATCTATCCATGACCTCTGTAAAATAACAGAGGGCACTTGTAAGATCACGGATGTTGTCAGTAACAGCTGAATGAGTAGCCCTCTGCAGCCTCAGAGCTTGTCTGGTGTACTGTTCCATACATGCTTACACCTACATGACAGCATGAAACATGCATCTGGTGGTACCAGATGTGGTACTTCTGCCAGGGGCACGATGACCATCAGCCCTCCAACGAGCACCCCTGTACATCTGCCTATGTGGTACCCTGCCAGACATCTGGCTATGGCTGCTGTGTCCAGACACACATGCCATAGATACCATACTGTCCTGTTCCATGCTACCAACTGCCAACTGTCCCTCTGCTATGGCCACTGGTGATGGGGTATGTATAGGCATTGTGACTCTGTATTGGGATGGGGTGGATAATGGTGGGATGTCAAACGATGGTGCAGCTTTGGTATCTGACAACCCTGCCTGTGCCTCAACACACCTATCATCATTTTCAGTGTCTGTATGGACACCAACATCAGATTGCCTGCAGGAGGGAACCTGACCCACCTCACCATCTGTCAGGGGAAAACAAGAAACACACTTTCAGACCTGTACACCATTGCTTAACAGTACACACATACACACACACACACACACACACACACACACACACACACACACACACACACACACACACCACACACACCCTGACATTCCACCATAATACTTACCTGTCCCTGAGTTTACAGACTGTCCCTAGTTTATTCTCTTAAGTTCCCCATCCTGCATCAGTCTTGGATAATTACAGTTAATAATACCAATCATTAATGTATCATTCTTCTAATTGCCTAGAAAAGTGATCACAAAACATGACCCGCTACTCCATTACCTCTTTAACTTGATTGGAGTTGGTTTTTCAAAGACTCCCTGATGTCATCCAGTGTTCACCCTGGGTTTGTCCAGACATCTTAAGCATGGCCCCCATATATTAAGGGCTACTACAGTCACTCAATAATGTCACGCACTGGAGTGTCATACATAACTACTGTTCACTAAATGCAAGATCTGTTGCTCTATTAACTTTTTATGTGGACTACAGTAATATTTGGAAACACTCTGGTGTTGTCTAGTAATTCCCCAATGCATTTGTAGTGCTGCATACGTGGGTATTCTTTCACCTTTCTGCTGATTGCAATTATAACAGTATCCCTGGTGTCTAGTTTCCCTCCCAATGCATGTTCCATGCTACAGACCTTATTATACTATCAGCTGTCCTGAGATTACATGTCAGAAAAGTATTCCTGGTGTCTCATGTGTCTGTCCATGTCCATGTACTGCACAATTTCAAAGGGAAGTTGAGAGGTATGAACAACCCCACACTCACACATGTGCATACATGGACACACACACACACACACACACACACACACACACACACACACACACACACACACACACACACACACACACAAACACACACACACACACTTGAGGTTGCACAAAGATATTACACACATGCCTCCCATTACCCATCTGTCAACATGCATGACATATTGCACTCAACAGCATGCAGTGCAGCTATACTCAATCCCTGCTAGCAACATTATACATCTTTGTGATTTGTGGGTTGTGTCAGTAGGTGATGCCCCTTCCCCTGGAACACACTGCACCCATGTACACAGTATTGCTGTGCATCTGTTTGGCACCTTGCATGTACTGTGCACCATACCTCACAGGTGTACACACCATTGCTGAATGTGTATTATTGTGTCAGTTATGTTTGTTTTGCTGCTCACAGTCCCTATGTGTTTGTTCAACACATACCTGGGATGATATGTGGACAGATGTCATTTGTGAATGCCGGATTTCTGATCTACAGATCTCATAATGAGCAATTCATGCATGGCCAATATGATACAATTACACTGACAACCTTCAAACCTTACCAAGGCTATGGGGAGTGTACACACCCTTATTGATATGACGCCCTCTTCCTTGATATGCCACGACACCACATTACTGCATATGTTAACATTACACGAACCTATGTGACAAATGACCTGTGCAATCAAATGCAATGTCAAACAAATGTGTTAGTTGTGCAGATGCTGATTGAGATGCATACACTTTGTGGGTGCATAGGTGTGCACGCCCTTATCATAATGGTTTGTTGCACCTACTGTTATGTGTACTACAGCAGTCACTATTCCTGGCAGGGGTATACTAGCATGGGACATCTGCATTTGCCAGTATTTGGTCAGTCTGCCCTACAAATGTTCCCCAACTCTGCATGATTGCAAGGTCAACTCATGTGCACATACTTTGGAGATCACCCAGTGTTGTCACTATTGCTGTGGAGTCAGGGTTATGTTTGCTACAGTTCCTGACCTTGACTGTGTGCAGATACAGCCATTTGTAGCATCCTTTGGATCTTCAGTGCACTGTTGTGTCATGATGATATCCCCTCCCCACCCTCAACCTTTTTGCAGATGTTTGACAACTATGGTCTATACACTTGTGTCATTTTGGAGTGTCCCAAACACTGAACACCATGTGTACCAGCCTAGTCCCAGCTAATAAATGGCAAACATACAGGTGTACCCTGCCACTGGCAAGGTACAGATGGGGATGGTGGGCCTGAGGTGGGGTGATGTGTTGGTTGTGCAGCACATGTATCTTAATTGATACTGTCTGTAGGTTTCCAATGTGGTCTTGGTACACCAGTACACAATGCAATGCATGCCTTTTGGGGACCTTTTCTGTTATGCATACGCTACCTTTAGAGAGGCCTGGCTGATGTTTTCCTGTGGTACAGCTGTTCCATCTGATTACCCTAACCCATGGGCCACACTTATGCAGAGTCCAGGCAATTGCTGACACAGGTACTGCACAGCTAGTACTTGCTAGACATTCCTGTAACTCCCTCAATGTTGTGGCATGTTACTAGGCAGCCTACATGACCAGTTTGCAACATGTGACATCATCTGTCTTGGATGGCCATCTGTTTACTTTCTACTTTAATCCTGTTGCATACATCCTCGCCACATACATGACTGTCTGCACTGTTTTCCATGGTATATGCAATGGTGAGGTATGGCTACATGTCCATCTTCTGGGTGCTACCTGTTGGGTATGGGATCCATGCCATGGCATGTAAGACATGTGCAAGCCATGGTTGCCTCTGTTGCAGGTAAGTGGGCACATCTGATGGCCAAATGTCTTGGACAGCAGACCATTTATTGTTGTGACATTGGGGACCTGTACTTGCTGGAAGGTCCATACTCATGAAGAATGCATGCTGTCAGTACCTCAACAGCTGCTTCCACTATATGTTATCTGGAGTGTATGCACACATATGCTTGCAGTGTTTGTGAAGGTATGTATTCCCCATATTTGCTGTCCTAACATAGGATTCCATATTACACATTCATTGCTCATGTTAGGACCACATTGCAGGTTGTAAGGTTTGTGGACTGCAGTATTGTGATATGCCGTAGTGTAGATCTGTAACAGTTGCCATTGTAATAGTGGTATATACACTGTTGTAGCAATGTATAAGGGTGATGTTTCAGACTTGTCCCTACTGTAGGCCATTTGCCCCACCATTATGTTCATTTCTGTGCACACATTTTGCAATGACAGGATGTTAGTTATATTTAAGCAGTCTGATATACCCTTCAGATACACTATCATGGTGAACACTGTGATGCAGTGCAGTTAACAGCAACAATACGTGAACATATACAGCATGCATTATGGGTAGGTGTGTTAAATGTGTGCATGGAATATAACATGGCCATAACATGACCGGTGTATTAGCAAACCTGAACAAACACCATACTCACCAGCTACAGGCTGCTGCCCTGGAGGTATACCAGAGGGACCTACATAATTATGTGAGAGATGTGATGTCAGTAGCCACACCTGTGGCACTGGTACAGGGTGGGTGCAGCATTACAGTACATCAACAGTACAA